>NW_026735037.1:0-184000 GCF_949786415.1 Peromyscus eremicus | reverse complement strand
CAGTTCTTTTGTTCTGAGCAAGCTCCCTGTTCTGGCCCTATAGGAAACACAGTATAGTAGAAGAGTGCTCTTTTCTCAAAAGCAGAGTGTTTTTCTTGTATGGCGAGCTATTGTTTGTTTCCCTGTCAGAAATAGAGTTGAATCAGATGCAGTTTCTGGTCCTACGAGCCAGACTTGTTTTCTGGTAAGAAGAGTCACTAATGCGATCCTTTTGCCACACAGTGCAAATAGCACTCGCGTCTGTTCCCTGCAAGTACAGTGTATTGGACTGAAGAGTAGCTACTATTCTTGTCAGTTTCCTAAGCAGAGTGGAAATAGATATGGCCCGTGTGTAGGAGCACAGTTCTTTTGTTCTGAGCAAGCTCCCTGTTCTGGCCGTATAGGAAACACAGTATAGTAGAAGAGTGCTCTTTTCTCAAAAGCAGTGTGTGTTTCTTGTACTGCGAGCTAGCGTTTGTTTCCCTGTTAGAAATGGAGTTTAATCACATGCAGTTTCTGGTCCTACGAGCAAGACTTCTTTTCTGCTAAGAAGAGTCACTATGTGCTCCCATTGCCGTGCACAGTGCAAATAGCACTCGCGTCTATTCCCAGCAAGTACAGTGTATTGGACTGAAGAGAAGCTACTGTTCTTGTCAATTTCCTAAGCAGAGTTGAAGTAGATTTGTCCCGTGTGTGTAAAAAGAAGAGTTCTTTTGTTCTGAGCAAGCTCACTCTTCTGGCCCTATAGGACACAGAATAGAGTAGAAGAGTGCTCTTTTCTCAAAGGCAGAGTGTGTTTCTCGTAAGGCGAGCTAGTGTTTGTTTCCCTGTCAAACTGGAGTTGAATCACATGCACTTTATTGTCCTACGAACAAGACTAGTTTTCTGGTCAGAAGAGTCACTAATGCGATCCATTTGCCACACAGTGCAAATAGCACTCGCGTCTATTCCCAGCAAGTACAGTGTATTGGACTGAAGAGAAGCTACTGTTCTTGTCAATTTCCTAAGCAGAGTTGAAGTAGATTTGTCCCGTGTGTGTAAAAAGAAGAGTTCTTTTGTTCTGAGCAAGCTCACTGTTCTGGCCCTATAGGAAACACAGTATAGTAGAAGAATGTTCTTTTCTCAAAAGCAGTGTGTGTTTCTTGTACTGCGAGCTAGTGTTTGTTTCCCATTTAGAAATGGAGTTTAATCAGATGCAGTTTCTGGTCCTAGGAGCCAGACTTGTTTTCTGGTAAGAAGAGTCACTATTGCGATCCATTTGCCACACAGTGCAAATAGCACTCGCGTCTGTTGCCAACAAGTACAGTGTATTGGACTGAAGAGAAGCTACTGTTCTTGTCAGTTTCCTAAGCAGAGTTGAAGTAGATATGGCCCGTGTGGGTACGAAGCACAGTTCTTTTGTTCTCAGCAAGCTCACTGTTCTGGTCCTATAGGAAACACAATAGAGTAGAAGAGTGCTTTTTCTCAAAAGCAGAGTGTGTTTCTTGGAAGGCGAGCTAGTGTTTGTTTCCCTGTCAGAAATGGAGTTGAATCACATGCAGTTTCTGGTCCTACGAGCAAGACATATTTTCTGGTAAGAAGAGTCACTATAGCGATCCATTTGCCACACAGTGTAAATAGCACTCGCGTCTGTTGCCAGCAATACAGTGTATTGGACTGAAGAAGAGCTCCTATTCTTGTCAGTTTCCTAAGCAGAGTTGAAGTAGGTATGGCCCGTGTGTGTAGTAAGCACAGTTATTTTGTTCTGAGCAAGCTTACTGTTCTGGCCCTATAGGAAACGCAGCAGAGTAGAAGAGTGCTCTTTTCTCAAAAGCAGAGTGTGTTTCTTGTAAGGCGAGCTAGTGTTTGTTTCCCAGTCAGAAATGGAGTTGAATCACATGCAGTTTCTGGTCCTACGAGCAAGAGTTTTTTTCTGGTAAGAAGAGTCACTAATGCGATCCATTTGCCACACAGTGCAAATAGCACTCGCGTCTGTTCCCAGCAAGTACAGTGTATTGGACTGAAGAGAAGCTACTATTCTTGTCAGTTCCCTAAGCAGAGCGGAAATAGATAGGGCCCGTGTGTGTAGGAGCACAGTTCTTTTGTTCTGAGCAAGCTCCCTGTTCTGGTCGTATAGGAAACACAGTATAGTAGAAGAGTGCTCTTTTCTCAAAAGCAGAGTGTGTTTCTTGTAAGGCGAGCTATTGTTTGTTTCCCTGACAGAAATGGAGTTGAATCAGATGCAGTTTCTGGTCCTACGAGCCAGACTTGTTTTCTGGTAAGAAGAGTCACTAATGCGATCCTTTTGCCACACAGTGCAAATAGCACTCGCGTCTGTTCCCTGCAAGTACAGTGTATTGGACTGAAGAGTAGCTACTATTCTTGTCAGTTTCCTAAGCAGAGTGGAAATAGATATGGCCCGTGTGTGTAGGAGCACAGTTCTTTTGTTCTGAGCAAGCTCCCTGTTCTGGCCGTATAGGAAACACAGTATAGTAGAAGAGTGCTCTTTTCTCAAAAGCAGTGTGTGTTTCTTGTACTGCGAGCTAGTGTTTGTTTCCCTGTTAGAAATGGAGTTTAATCACATGCAGTTTCTGGTCCTACGAGCAAGACTTGTTTTCTGCTAAGAAGAGTCACTATTGTGCTCCCATTGCCGTACACAGTGCAAATAGAACTCGCGTCTATTCCCAGCAAGTACAGTGTATTGGACTGAAGAGAAGCTACTGTCCTTGTCAATTTCCTAAGCAGAGTTGAAGTAGATATGGCCCTTGTGTGTAGGAAGCACAGTTCTTTTGTTCTGAGCAAGCTCACTCTTCTGGCCCTATAGGAGACAGAGTAGAGTAGAAGAGTGCTCTTTTCTCAAAAGCAGAGTGTGTTTCTCGTAAGGCGAGCTAGTGTTTGTTTCCCTGTCAAACTGGAGTTGAATCACATGCACTTTCTTGTCCTACGAACAAGACTAGTTTTCTGGTCAGAAGAGTCACTAATGCGATCCATTTGCCACACAGTGCAAATAGCACTCGCGTCTATTCCCAGCAAGTACAGTGTATTGGACTGAAGAGAAGCTACTGTTCTTGTCAATTTCCTAAGCAGAGTTGAAGTAGATTTGTCCCGTGTGTGTAAAAAGAAGAGTTCTTTTGTTCTGAGCAAGCTCACTGTTCTGGCCCTATAGGAAACACAGCAGAGTAGAAGAGTGCTCTTTTCTCAAAAGCAGAGTGTGTTTCTCGTAAGGCGAGCTATTGTTTGTTTCCCTGTCAGAAATGGAGTTGAATCAGATGCAGTTTCTGGTCCTAGGAGCCAGACTTGTTTTCTGGTAAGAAGAGTCACTAATGCGATCCATTTGCCACACAGTGCAAATAGCACTCGCGTCTGTTCCCAGCAAGTAAAGTGTATTGGACTGAAGAGAACCTACTGTTCTTGTCAGTTTCCTAAGCAGAGTTGAAGTAGATAAGGCCCGTGTGTGTAGGAAGCACAGTCCTTTTGTTCTGAGCAAGCTCACTGTTCTGGACCTATAGGAAACACAGTAGAGTAGAAGAGTGCTCTTTTCTCAAAAGCAGAGTGTGTTTCTTGTAAGGCGAGCTAGTGTTTGTTTCCCTGTCAAACTGGAGTTGAATCACATGCACTTTCTGGTCCTACGAACAAGACTTGTTTTCTGGTAAGAAGAGTCACTAATGCGATCCATTTGCCACATAGTGCAAATAGCACTCGTGAATGTTCCCAGCAAGTACAGTGTATTGGACTGAAGAGAAGCTCCTGTTCTTGTCAGCTTGCTAAGCAGAGTTGAAGTAGATATGGCCCGTGTGTGTAGGAAGAACAGTTCTTTTGTTCTGAGCAAGCTCACTGTTCTGGCCCTATAGGAAACACAGTAGAGTAGAAGAGTGCTCTTTTCTCAAAAGCAGAGTGTGTTTCTTGTAAGGCGAGCTATTGTTTGTTTCCCTGTCAGAAATGGAGTTGAATCAGATGCAGTTTCTGGTCCTATGAACCAGACTTGTTTTCTGGTAAGAAGATTCACTAATGTGATCCATTTGCCACACAGTACAAATAGCACTCGCGTCTGTTCCCAGCAAGTACAGTGTATTGGACTGAAGAGAAGCTACTATTCTTGTCAGTTTCCTAAGCAGAGTGAAAATAGTTATGGCCCGTGTGTTTAGGAAGCACAGTTCTTTTGTTCTGACCAAGCTCACTTTTCTGGCCATCTAGGAAACACTGCAGAGTAGAAGAGTGCTCTTTTCTCAAAAGCAGAGAGTGTTTCTTGGAAGGCGAGCTAGTGTTTGTTTCCCAGTCAGAAATGGAGTTGAATCACATGCAGTTTCTGGTCCTACGAGCAAGAGTTGTTTTCTGGTAAGTAGAGTCACTATTGCGATCCATTAGCCACACAGTGCAAATAGCACTCGCGTCAGTTCCCAGCAAGTACAGTTTATTGGACTGAAGAGAAGATCCTCTTCTTGTCAGTTTCCTAAGCAGAGTGGAAATAGATATGGCCCGTGTGTGTAGGAAGCACAGTCTCTTTGTTCTCAGCAAGCTCACTGTTCTGGTCCTATAGGAAACACAATAGAGTAGAAGAGGGCTTTTTCTCAAAAGCAGAGTGTGTTTCTTGTAAGGCGAGCTAGTGTTTGTTTCCCTGTCAAACTGGAGTTGAATCACATGCACTTTTTGGTCCTACGAACAAGACTAGTTTTCTGTTAAGAAGAGTCACTAATGTGATCCATTTGCCAAACAGTGCAAATAGCACTCGCGTCTGTTCCCAGCAAGCACAGTGTATTGGACTGAAGAGAAGCTCCTGTTCTTGTCAGTTTCCTAAGCAGAGTTTAAGTAGATATGGCCGGTGTGTGTAGGAAGAACACTTCTTTTGTTCTGAGCAAGCTCACTGTTCTGGCCCTATAGGAAACACAGTAGAGTGGAAGAGTGCTCTTTTCTCAAAAGCAGAGTGTGTTTCATGTAAGGCGAGCTAGTGTTTGTTTCCTTGTCAGAAATGGAGTTGAATCACATGCAGTTTCTGGTCCTACGAGCAAGAGTTTTTTTTGGTAAGTAGAGTCACTATTGCGATCCATTTGCCACACAGTGCAAATAGGACTCGCATCAGTTCCCAGCAAGTACTGTGTATTGGACTGAAGAGAAGCTCCTGTTTTGTCAGTTTCCTAAGCAGAGTGGAAATAGATATGGCCCGTGTGTGTAGGAAGCACAGTTCTTTTTTTCTGAGCAAGCTCACTGTTCTGGCCCTCTAGGAAACACAGTAGAGTAGAAGAGTGCTCTTTTCTCAAAAGCAGAGTGTGTTTCTTGTAAGGCGAGCTAGTGTTTGTTTCCCAGTCAGAAATGGAGTTGAATCACATGCAGTTTCTTGTCCTACGAGCAAGACTTGATTTCTGTTAAGAAGAGTCACTATTGTGCTCCCATTGCCGTACACAGTGCAAATAGCACTCGCGTCTGTTCCCAGCAAGTACAGTGTATTGGACTGAAGAGAAGCTCCTGTTCTTGTCAGTTTCCTAAGCAGAGTTGAAGTAGATATGGCCTGTATGTGTAGGAAGAACAGTTCTTTTGTTCTGAGCTATCTCACTGTTCTGGACCTATAGGAAACACAGTAGAGTAGAAGAGTGCTCTTTTCTCAAAAGCAGAGTGTGTTTCTTGTAAGGCGAGCTAGTGTTTGTTTCCCTGTCAGAAATGGAGTTGAATCAGATGCATTTTCTGGTCCTACGAGCAAGACTTGTTTTCTGGTAAGAAGAGACACTAATGCGATCCATTTGCCACACAGTGCAAATAGCACTCGCGTCTGTTCCCAGCAAGTACAGGGTATTGGACTGAAGAGAAGCTACTATTCTTGTCAGTTTCCTAAGCAGAGTGGAAATAGATATGGCCCGTGTGTGTAGGAGCACAGTTCTTTTGTTCTGAGCAAGCTCACGGTTCTGGCCCTATAGGAAACACAGTATAGTAGAAGAGTGTTCTTTTCTCAAAAGCAGTGTGTGTTTCTACTACTGCGAGCTAGTGTTTGTTTCCCTGTTAGAAAGGGAGTTTAATCGCATGCAGTTTCTCGTCCTACGAGCAAGACTTGTTTTCTGTTAAGAAGAGTCACTATTGCGATCCATTTGCCACACAGTGCAAATAGCACTCGCGTCTGTTGCCAACAAGTACAGTGTATTGGACTGAAGAGAAGCTACTGTTCTTGTCAGTTTCCTAAGCAGAGTTGAAGTAGTTATGGCCCGTGTGGGTAGGAAGCACAGTTCTTTTGTTCTCAGCAAGCTCACTGTTCTGGTCCTATAGGAAACACAATAGAGTAGAAGAGTGCTTTTTCTCAAAAGCAGAGTGTGTTTCTTGGAAGGCGAGCTAGTGTTTGTTTCCCTGTCAGAAATGGAGTTGAATCACGTGCAGTTTCTGGTCCTACGAGCAAGACTTATTTTCTGGTAAGAAGAGTCACTATTGCGATCCATTTGCCACACAGTGTAAATAGCACTCGCGTCTGTTGCCAGCAATACAGTGTATTGGACTGAAAAAGAGCTCCTATTCTTGTCAGTTTCCTAAGCAGAGTTGAAGTAGGTATGGCCTGTGTGTGTAGTAAGCACAGTTCTTTTGTTCTGAGCAAGCTTACTGTACTGGCCCTATAGGAAACGCAGCAGAGTAGAAGAGTATTCTTTTCTCAAAAGCAGAGTGTGTTTCTTGGACGGCGAATTAGTGTTTGTTTCCCAGTCAGAAATGGAGTTGAATCAGATGCATTTTCTGGTCCTACGAGCAAGACTTGTTTTCTGGTAAGAAGAGACACTAATGCGATCCATTTGCCACACAGTGCAAATAGCACTCGCGTCTGTTCCCAGCAAGTACAGTGTATTGGACTGAAGAGAAGCTACTATTCTTGTCAGTTCCCTAAGCAGAGTGGAAATAGATAGGGCCCGTGTGTGTAGGAGCACAGTTTTTTTGTTCTGAGCAAGCTCAGTGTTCTGGCCCTATTGGAGACAGAGTAGAGTAGAAGAGTGCTCTTTTCTCAAAAGCAGATTGTGTTTCTTGTAAGGCGAGCTAGTGTTTGTTTCCCTGTCAAACTGGAGTTGAATCACATGCACTTTCTTGTCCTACGAACAAGACTAGTTTTCTGGTCAGAAGAGTCACTAATGCGATCCATTTGCCACACAGTGCATATAGCACTCGCGTGTTTTCCCAGCAAGTACAGGATATTGGACTGAAGAGAAGCACCTGTTCTTGTCAGTTTCCTAAGCAGAGTTGAAGTAGATTTGGCCCGTGTGTGAAGGAAGAACAGTTCTTTTGTTCTGAGCAAGCTCACTGTTCTGGCCCCATAGGAAACACAGTAGAGTAGAAGAGTGCTCTTTTCTCAAAAGCAGAGTGTGTTTCTTGTAAGGCGAGCTATTGTTTGTTTCCCTGTCAGAAATGGAGTTCAATCAGATGCAGTTTCTGGTCCTACGAGCCAGACTTGTTTTCTCGTAAGAAGAGTCACTAATGCGATCCATTTGCCACACAGTGCAAATAGCACTCGCGTCTGTTCTTAGCAAGTACAGTGTATTGGACTGAAGAGAAGCTACTATTCTTGTCAGTTTCCTAAGCAGAGTGGAAATAGATATGGCCCGTGTGTGTAGGAGCACAGTTCTTTTGTTCTGAGCAAGCTCCCTGTTCTGGCCCTTTAGGAAACACAGTATAGTAGAAGAGTGCTCTTTTCTCAAAAGCAGAGTGTGTTTCTTGTAAGGCGAGCTATTGTTTGTTTCCCTGTCAGAAATGGAGTTGAATCAGATGCAGTTTCTGGTCCTACGAGCCAGACTTGTTTTCTGGTAAGAAGAGTCACTAATGCGATCCTTTTGCCACACAGTGCAAATAGCACTCGCGTCTGTTCCCTGCAAGTACAGTGTATTGGACTGAAGAGTAGCTACTATTCTTGTCAGTTTCCTAAGCAGAGTGGAAATAGATATGGCCCGTGTGTGTAGGAGCACAGTTCTTTTGTTCTGAGCAAGCTCCCTGTTCTGGCCGTATAGGAAACACAGTATAGTAGAAGAGTGCTCTTTTCTCAAAAGCAGTGTGTGTTTCTTGTACTGCGAGCTAGTGTTTGTTTCCCTGTTAGAAATGGAGTTTAATCACATACAGTTTCTGGTCCTACGAGCAAGACTTGTTTTCTGCTAAGAAGAGTCACTATTGTGCTCCCATTGCCGTACACAGTGCAAATAGCACTCGCGTCTATTCCCAGCAAGTACAGTGTATTGGACTGAAGAGAAGCTACTGTTCTTGTCAATTTCCTAAGCAGAGTTGAAGTAGATTTGTCCCGTGTGTGTAAAAAGAAGAGTTCTTTTGTTCTGAGCAAGCTCACTCTTCTGGCCCTATAGGAGACAGAGTAGAGTAGAAGAGTGCTCTTTTCTCAAAAGCAGAGTGTGTTTCTCGTAAGGCGAGCTAGTGTTTGTTTCCCTGTCAAACTGGAGTTGAATCACATGCACTTTATTGTCCTACGAACAAGACTAGTTTTCTGGTCAGAAGAGTCACTAATGCGATCCATTTGCCACACAGTGCAAATAGCACTCGCGTCTATTCCCAGCAAGTACAGTGTATTGGACTGAAGAGAAGCTACTGTTCTTGTCAATTTCCTAAGCAGAGTTGAAGTAGATTTGTCCCGTGTGTGTAAAAAGAAGAGTTCTTTTGTTCTGAGCAAGCTCACTGTTCTGGCCCTATAGGAAACACAGTATAGTAGAAGAATGTTCTTTTCTCAAAAGCAGTGTGTGTTTCTTGTACTGCGAGCTAGTGTTTCTTTCCCATTTAGAAATGGAGTTTAATCACATGCAGTTTCTGGTCCTACGAGCAAGACTTGTTTTCTGGTAAGAAGAGTCACTATTGCGATCCATTTGCCACACAGTGCAAATAGCACTCGCGTCTGTTGCCAACAAGTACAGTGTATTGGACTGAAGAGAACCTACTGTTCTTGTCAGTTTCCTAAGCAGAGTTGAAGTAGATAAGGCCCGTGTGTGTAGGAAGCACAGTTTTTTTGGTCTGAGGAAGCTCACTGTTCTGGCCATATAGGAAACACAGTAGAGTAGAAGAGTGCTCTTTTCTCAAAAGCAGAGTGTGTTTCTTGGAAGGCGAGCTAGTGTTTGTTTCCCAGTCAGAAATGGAGTTGAATGACATACAGTTTTTGGTTCTACGAGCAAGAATTTTTTTCTGGTAAGAAGAGTCTCTATTGCATTCTTATTGCCATACACAGTGCAAGTAGCACTCACATCTGTTCCTAGAAAGTACAGTGTATTGGAATGAAGAGAAGCTACTATTCTTGTCAGTTTCCTAAGCAGAGTGGAAATAGATATGGCCCGTGTGTGTAGGAGCACAGTTCTTTTGTTCTGAGCTAGCTCCCTGTTCTGGCCCTAGAGGAAACACAGTATAGTAGAAGAGTGTTCTTTTCTCAAATGCAGTGTGTGTTTCTTGTACTGCGAGCTAGTGTTTGTTTCCCTGTTAGAAATGGAGTTTAATCACATGCAGTTTCTGGTCCTACGAGCAAGACTTGTTTTCTGGTAAGAAGAGTCACTAATGCGATCCATTTGCCACACAGTGCAAATAGCACTCGCGTCTGTTCTCAGCAAGTACAGTGTATTGGACTGAAGAGAACCTACTGTTCTTGTCAGTTTCCTAAGCAGAGTTGAAGTAGATAAGGCCCGTGTGTGTAGGAAGCACAGTTCTTTTGTTCTGAGCAAGCTCACTGTTCTGGCCCTATAGGAAACACAGTAGAGCAGAAGAGTGCTCTTTTCTCAAAAGCAGAGTGTGTTTCTTGTAAGGCGAGCTAGTGTTTGTTTCCCTGTCAAACTGGAGTTGAATCACATGCACTTTCTGGTCCTACGAACAAGACTTGTTTTCTGGTAAGAAGAGTCACTAATGCGATCCATTTGCCACATAGTGCAAATAGCACTCGTGTATGTTCCCAGCAAGTACAGTGTATTGGACTGAAGAGAAGCTCCTGTTCTTGTCAGCTTGCTAAGCAGAGTTGAAGTAGATATGGCCCGTGTGTGTAGGAAGAACAGTTCTTTTGTTCTGAGCAAGCTCACTGTTCTGGCCCTATAGGAAACACAGTAGAGTGGAAGAGTGCTCTTTTCTCAAAAGCAGAGTGTGTTTCATGTAAGGCGAGCTAGTGTTTGTTTCCTTGTCAGAAATGGAGTTGAATCACATGCAGTTTCTGGTCCTACGAGCAAGGGTTTTTTTTGGTAAGTAGAGTCACTATTGCGATCCATTTGCCACACAGTGCAAATAGCACTCGCATCAGTTCCCAGCAAGTACTGTGTATTGGACTGAAGAGAAGCTCCTGTTTTGTCAGTTTCCTAAGCAGAGTGGAAATAGATATGGCCCGTGTGTGTAGGAAGCACAGTTCTTTTTTTCTGAGCAAGCTCACTGTTCTGGCCCTCTAGGAAACACAGTAGAGTAGAAGAGTGCTCTTTTCTCAAAAGCAGAGTGTGTTTCTTGTAAGGCGAGCTAGTGTTTGTTTCCCAGTCAGAAATGGAGTTGAATCACATGCAGTTTCTTGTCCTACGAGCAAGACTTGATTTCTGTTAAGAAGAGTCACTATTGTGCTCCCATTGCCGTACACAGTGCAAATAGCACTCGCGTCTGTTCCCAGCATGTACAGTGTATTGGACTGAAGAGAAGCTCCTGTTCTTGTCAGTTTCATAAGCAGAGTTGAAGTAGATATGGCCTGTATGTGTAGGAAGAACAGTTCTTTTGTTCTGAGCTATCTCACTGTTCTGGACCTATAGGAAACACAGTAGAGTAGAAGAGTGCTCTTTTCTCAAAAGCAGAGTGTGTTTCTTGTAAGGCGAGCTAGTGTTTGTTTCCCTGTCAGAAATGGAGTTGAATCAGATGCATTTTCTGGTCCTACGAGCAAGACTTGTTTTCTGGTAAGAAGGGACACTAATGCGATCCATTTGCCACACAGTGCAAATAGCACTCGCGTCTGTTCCCAGCAAGTACAGTGTATTGGACTGAAGAGAAGCTACTATTCTTGTCAGTTTCCTATGCGGAGTGGAAATAGATATGGCCCGTGTGTGTAGGAGCACAGTTCTTTTGTTCTGAGCAAGCTCACGGTTCTGGCCCTATAGGAAACACAGTATAGTAGAAGAGTGCTCTTTTCTCAAAAGCAGTGTGTGTTTCTACTACTGCGAGCTAGTGTTTGTTTCCCTGTTAGAAAGGGAGTTTAATCGCATGCAGTTTCTCGTCCTACGAGCAAGACTTGTTTTCTGTTAAGAAGAGTCACTATTGCCGGGCGGTGGTGGCGCACGCCTTTAATCCCAGCACTCGGGAGGCAGAGCCAGGCGGATCTCTGTGAGTTCGAGGCCAGCCTGGACTACCAAGTGAGTTCCAGGAAAGGCGCAAAGCTACACAGAGAAACCCTGTCTCGAAAAACCAAAAAAAAAAAAAAAAAAAAAAAAAAAAAAAAAAAAAAAAAAGAAGAGTCACTATTGCGATCCATTTGCCACACAGTGCAAATAGCACTCGCGTCTGTTGCCAACAAGTACAGTGTATTGGACTGAAGAGAAGCTACTGTTCTTGTCAGTTTCCTAAGCAGAGTTGAAGTAGATATGGCCCGTGTGGGTAGGAGCACAGTTCTTTTGTTCTGAGCAAGCTCACGGTTCTGGCCCTATAGGAAACACAGTATAGTAGAAGAGTGCTCTTTTCTCAAAAGCAGTGTGTGTTTCTACTACTGCGAGCTAGTGTTTGTTTCCCTGTTAGAAAGGGAGTTTAATCGCATGCAGTTTCTCGTCCTACGAGCAAGACTTGTTTTCTGTTAAGAAGAGTCACTATTGCGATCCATTTGCCACACAGTGCAAATAGCACTCGCGTCTGTTGCCAACAAGTACAGTGTATTGGACTGAAGAGAAGCTACTGTTCTTGTCAGTTTCCTAAGCAGAGTTGAAGTAGTTATGGCCCGTGTGGGTAGGAAGCACAGTTCTTTTGTTCTCAGCAAGCTCACTGTTCTGGTCCTATAGGAAACACAATAGAGTAGAAGAGTGCTTTTTCTCAAAAGCAGAGTGTGTTTCTTGGAAGGCGAGCTAGTGTTTGTTTCCCTGTCAGAAATGGAGTTGAATCACGTGCAGTTTCTGGTCCTACGAGCAAGACTTATTTTCTGGTAAGAAGAGTCACTATTGCGATCCATTTGCCACACAGTGTAAATAGCACTCGCGTCTGTTGCCAGCAATACAGTGTATTGGACTGAAAAAGAGCTCCTATTCTTGTCAGTTTCCTAAGCAGAGTTGAAGTAGGTATGGCCTGTGTGTGTAGTAAGCACAGTTCTTTTGTTCTGAGCAAGCTTACTGTACTGGCCCTATAGGAAACGCAGCAGAGTAGAAGAGTATTCTTTTCTCAAAAGCAGAGTGTGTTTCTTGGACGGCGAATTAGTGTTTGTTTCCCAGTCAGAAATGGAGTTGAATCAGATGCATTTTCTGGTCCTACGAGCAAGACTTGTTTTCTGGTAAGAAGAGACACTAATGCGATCCATTTGCCACACAGTGCAAATAGCACTCGCGTCTGTTCCCAGCAAGTACAGTGTATTGGACTGAAGAGAAGCTACTATTCTTGTCAGTTCCCTAAGCAGAGTGGAAATAGATAGGGCCCGTGTGTGTAGGAGCACAGTTTTTTTGTTCTGAGCAAGCTCAGTGTTCTGGCCCTATTGGAGACAGAGTAGAGTAGAAGAGTGCTCTTTTCTCAAAAGCAGATTGTGTTTCTTGTAAGGCGAGCTAGTGTTTGTTTCCCTGTCAAACTGGAGTTGAATCACATGCACTTTCTTGTCCTACGAACAAGACTAGTTTTCTGGTCAGAAGAGTCACTAATGCGATCCATTTGCCACACAGTGCATATAGCACTCGCGTGTTTTCCCAGCAAGTACAGGATATTGGACTGAAGAGAAGCACCTGTTCTTGTCAGTTTCCTAAGCAGAGTTGAAGTAGATTTGGCCCGTGTGTGAAGGAAGAACAGTTCTTTTGTTCTGAGCAAGCTCACTGTTCTGGCCCCATAGGAAACACAGTAGAGTAGAAGAGTGCTCTTTTCTCAAAAGCAGAGTGTGTTTCTTGTAAGGCGAGCTATTGTTTGTTTCCCTGTCAGAAATGGAGTTCAATCAGATGCAGTTTCTGGTCCTACGAGCCAGACTTGTTTTCTCGTAAGAAGAGTCACTAATGCGATCCATTTGCCACACAGTGCAAATAGCACTCGCGTCTGTTCTTAGCAAGTACAGTGTATTGGACTGAAGAGAAGCTACTATTCTTGTCAGTTTCCTAAGCAGAGTGGAAATAGATATGGCCCGTGTGTGTAGGAGCACAGTTCTTTTGTTCTGAGCAAGCTCCCTGTTCTGGCCCTTTAGGAAACACAGTATAGTAGAAGAGTGCTCTTTTCTCAAAAGCAGAGTGTGTTTCTTGTAAGGCGAGCTATTGTTTGTTTCCCTGTCAGAAATGGAGTTGAATCAGATGCAGTTTCTGGTCCTACGAGCCAGACTTGTTTTCTGGTAAGAAGAGTCACTAATGCGATCCTTTTGCCACACAGTGCAAATAGCACTCGCGTCTGTTCCCTGCAAGTACAGTGTATTGGACTGAAGAGTAGCTACTATTCTTGTCAGTTTCCTAAGCAGAGTGGAAATAGATATGGCCCGTGTGTGTAGGAGCACAGTTCTTTTGTTCTGAGCAAGCTCCCTGTTCTGGCCGTATAGGAAACACAGTATAGTAGAAGAGTGCTCTTTTCTCAAAAGCAGTGTGTGTTTCTTGTACTGCGAGCTAGTGTTTGTTTCCCTGTTAGAAATGGAGTTTAATCACATACAGTTTCTGGTCCTACGAGCAAGACTTGTTTTCTGCTAAGAAGAGTCACTATTGTGCTCCCATTGCCGTACACAGTGCAAATAGCACTCGCGTCTATTCCCAGCAAGTACAGTGTATTGGACTGAAGAGAAGCTACTGTTCTTGTCAATTTCCTAAGCAGAGTTGAAGTAGATTTGTCCCGTGTGTGTAAAAAGAAGAGTTCTTTTGTTCTGAGCAAGCTCACTCTTCTGGCCCTATAGGAGACAGAGTAGAGTAGAAGAGTGCTCTTTTCTCAAAAGCAGAGTGTGTTTCTCGTAAGGCGAGCTAGTGTTTGTTTCCCTGTCAAACTGGAGTTGAATCACATGCACTTTATTGTCCTACGAACAAGACTAGTTTTCTGGTCAGAAGAGTCACTAATGCGATCCATTTGCCACACAGTGCAAATAGCACTCGCGTCTATTCCCAGCAAGTACAGTGTATTGGACTGAAGAGAAGCTACTGTTCTTGTCAATTTCCTAAGCAGAGTTGAAGTAGATTTGTCCCGTGTGTGTAAAAAGAAGAGTTCTTTTGTTCTGAGCAAGCTCACTGTTCTGGCCCTATAGGAAACACAGTATAGTAGAAGAATGTTCTTTTCTCAAAAGCAGTGTGTGTTTCTTGTACTGCGAGCTAGTGTTTCTTTCCCATTTAGAAATGGAGTTTAATCACATGCAGTTTCTGGTCCTACGAGCAAGACTTGTTTTCTGGTAAGAAGAGTCACTATTGCGATCCATTTGCCACACAGTGCAAATAGCACTCGCGTCTGTTGCCAACAAGTACAGTGTATTGGACTGAAGAGAACCTACTGTTCTTGTCAGTTTCCTAAGCAGAGTTGAAGTAGATAAGGCCCGTGTGTGTAGGAAGCACAGTTTTTTTGTTCTGAGGAAGCTCACTGTTCTGGCCATATAGGAAACACAGTAGAGTAGAAGAGTGCTCTTTTCTCAAAAGCAGAGTGTGTTTCTTGGAAGGCGAGCTAGTGTTTGTTTCCCAGTCAGAAATGGAGTTGAATGACATACAGTTTTTGGTTCTACGAGCAAGAATTTTTTTCTGGTAAGAAGAGTCTCTATTGCATTCTTATTGCCATACACAGTGCAAGTAGCACTCACATCTGTTCCTAGAAAGTACAGTGTATTGGAATGAAGAGAAGCTACTATTCTTGTCAGTTTCCTAAGCAGAGTGGAAATAGATATGGCCCGTGTGTGTAGGAGCACAGTTCTTTTGTTCTGAGCTAGCTCCCTGTTCTGGCCCTAGAGGAAACACAGTATAGTAGAAGAGTGTTCTTTTCTCAAATGCAGTGTGTGTTTCTTGTACTGCGAGCTAGTGTTTGTTTCCCTGTTAGAAATGGAGTTTAATCACATGCAGTTTCTGGTCCTACGAGCAAGACTTGTTTTCTGGTAAGAAGAGTCACTAATGCGATCCATTTGCCACACAGTGCAAATAGCACTCGCGTCTGTTCTCAGCAAGTACAGTGTATTGGACTGAAGAGAACCTACTGTTCTTGTCAGTTTCCTAAGCAGAGTTGAAGTAGATAAGGCCCGTGTGTGTAGGAAGCACAGTTCTTTTGTTCTGAGCAAGCTCACTGTTCTGGCCCTATAGGAAACACAGTAGAGCAGAAGAGTGCTCTTTTCTCAAAAGCAGAGTGTGTTTCTTGTAAGGCGAGCTAGTGTTTGTTTCCCTGTCAAACTGGAGTTGAATCACATGCACTTTCTGGTCCTACGAACAAGACTTGTTTTCTGGTAAGAAGAGTCACTAATGCGATCCATTTGCCACATAGTGCAAATAGCACTCGTGTATGTTCCCAGCAAGTACAGTGTATTGGACTGAAGAGAAGCTCCTGTTCTTGTCAGCTTGCTAAGCAGAGTTGAAGTAGATATGGCCCGTGTGTGTAGGAAGAACAGTTCTTTTGTTCTGAGCAAGCTCACTGTTCTGGCCCTATAGGAAACACAGTAGAGTAGACGAGTGCTCTTTTCTCAAAAGCAGAGTGTGTTTCTTGTAAGGCGAGCTATTGTTTGTTTCCCTGTCAGAAATGGAGTTGAATCAGATGCAGTTTCTGGTCCTATGAACCAGAATTGTTTTCTGGTAAGAAGATTCACTAATGTGATCCATTTGCCACACAGTACAAATAGCACTCGCGTCTGTTGCCAACAAGTACAGTGTATTGGACTGAAGAGAAGCTACTATTCTTGTCAGTTTCCTAAGCAGAGTGAAAATAGTTATGGCCCGTGTGTTTAGGAAGCACAGTTCTTTTGTTCTGACCAAGCTCACTCTTCTGGCCATCTAGGAAACACTGCAGAGTAGAAGAGTGCTCTTTTCTCAAAAGCAGAGTGTGTTTCTTGGAAGGCGAGCTAGTGTTTGTTTCCCAGTCAGAAATGGAGTTGAATCACATGCAGTTTCTGGACCTACGAGCAAGAGTTGTTTTCTGGTAAGTAGAGTCACTATTGTGATCCATTAGCCACACAGTGCAAATAGCACTCGCGTCAGTTCCCAGCAAGTACAGTTTATTGGACTGAAGAGAAGATCCTCTTCTTGTCAGTTTCCTAAGCAGAGTGGAAATAGATATGGCCCGTGTGTGTAGGAAGCACAGTCATTTTGTTCTCAGCAAGCTCACTGTTCTGGTCCTATAGTAAACACAATAGAGTAGAAGAGGGCTTTTTCTCAAAAGCAGAGTGTGTTTCTTGTAAGGCGAGCTAGTGTTTATTTCCCTGTCAAACTGGAGTTGAATCACATGCACTTTTTGGTCCTACGAACAAGACTAGTTTTCTGTTAAGAAGAGTCACTAATGTGATCCATTTGCCAAACAGTGCAAATAGCACTCGCGTCTGTTCCCAGCAAGCACAGTGTATTGGACTGAAGAGAAGCTCCTGTTCTTGTCAGTTTCCTAAGCAGAGTTTAAGTAGATATGGCCGGTGTGTGTAGGAAGAACACTTCTTTTGTTCTGAGCAAGCTCACTGTTCTGGCCCTATAGGAAACACAGTAGAGTGGAAGAGTGCTCTTTTCTCAAAAGCAGAGTGTGTTTCATGTAAGGCGAGCTAGTGTTTGTTTCCTTGTCAGAAATGGAGTTGAATCACATGCAGTTTCTGGTCCTACGAGCAAGAGTTTTTTTTGGTAAGTAGAGTCACTATTGCGATCCATTTGCCACACAGTGCAAATAGCACTCGCATCAGTTCCCAGCAAGTACTGTGTATTGGACTGAAGAGAAGCTCCTGTTTTGTCAGTTTCCTAAGCAGAGTGGAAATAGATATGGCCCGTGTGTGTAGGAAGCACAGTTCTTTTTTTCTGAGCAAGCTCACTGTTCTGGCCCTCTAGGAAACACAGTAGAGTAGAAGAGTGCTCTTTTCTCAAAAGCAGAGTGTGTTTCTTGTAAGGCGAGCTAGTGTTTGTTTCCCAGTCAGAAATGGAGTTGAATCACATGCAGTTTCTTGTCCTACGAGCAAGACTTGATTTCTGTTAAGAAGAGTCACTATTGTGCTCCCATTGCCGTACACAGTGCAAATAGCACTCGCGTCTGTTCCCAGCATGTACAGTGTATTGGACTGAAGAGAAGCTCCTGTTCTTGTCAGTTTCATAAGCAGAGTTGAAGTAGATATGGCCTGTATGTGTAGGAAGAACAGTTCTTTTGTTCTGAGCTATCTCACTGTTCTGGACCTATAGGAAACACAGTAGAGTAGAAGAGTGCTCTTTTCTCAAAAGCAGAGTGTGTTTCTTGTAAGGCGAGCTAGTGTTTGTTTCCCTGTCAGAAATGGAGTTGAATCAGATGCATTTTCTGGTCCTACGAGCAAGACTTGTTTTCTGGTAAGAAGGGACACTAATGCGATCCATTTGCCACACAGTGCAAATAGCACTCGCGTCTGTTCCCAGCAAGTACAGTGTATTGGACTGAAGAGAAGCTACTATTCTTGTCAGTTTCCTATGCGGAGTGGAAATAGATATGGCCCGTGTGTGTAGGAGCACAGTTCTTTTGTTCTGAGCAAGCTCACGGTTCTGGCCCTATAGGAAACACAGTATAGTAGAAGAGTGCTCTTTTCTCAAAAGCAGTGTGTGTTTCTACTACTGCGAGCTAGTGTTTGTTTCCCTGTTAGAAAGGGAGTTTAATCGCATGCAGTTTCTCGTCCTACGAGCAAGACTTGTTTTCTGTTAAGAAGAGTCACTATTGCCGGGCGGTGGTGGCGCACGCCTTTAATCCCAGCACTCGGGAGGCAGAGCCAGGCGGATCTCTGTGAGTTCGAGGCCAGCCTGGACTACCAAGTGAGTTCCAGGAAAGGCGCAAAGCTACACAGAGAAACCCTGTCTCGAAAAACCAAAAAAAAAAAAAAAAAAAAAAAAAAAGAAGAGTCACTATTGCGATCCATTTGCCACACAGTGCAAATAGCACTCGCGTCTGTTGCCAACAAGTACAGTGTATTGGACTGAAGAGAAGCTACTGTTCTTGTCAGTTTCCTAAGCAGAGTTGAAGTAGATATGGCCCGTGTGGGTAGGAAGCAAAGTTCTTTTGTTCTCAGCAAGCTCACTGTTCTGGTCCTATAGGAAACACAATAGAGTAGAAGAGTGCTTTTTCTCAAAAGCAGAGTGTGTTTCTTGGAAGGCGAGCTAGTGTTTGTTTCCCTGTGAGAAATGGAGTTGAATCACAGGCAGTTTCTGGTCCTACGAGCAAGACTTATTTTCTGGTAAGAAGAGTCACTATTGCGATCCATTTGCCACACAGTGTAAATAGCACTCGCGTCTGTTGCCAGCAATACAGTGTATTGGACTGAAGAAGAGCTCCTATTCTTGTCAGTTTCCTAAGCAGAGTTGAAGTAGGTATGGCCTGTGTGTGTAGTAAGCACAGTTCTTTTGTTCTGAGCAAGCTTACTGTACTGGCCCTATAGGAAACGCAGCAGAGTAGAAGAGTATTCTTTTCTCAAAAGCAGAGTGTGTTTCTTGGACGGCGAATTAGTGTTTGTTTCCCAGTCAGAAATGGAGTTGAATCACATGCAGTGTCTGGTCCTACGAGCAAGAGTTTTTTTCTGGTAAGTAGAGTCACTAATGTGATCCATTTGCCACACAGTGCAAATAGCACTCGCATCTGTTCCCAGCAAGTACAGTGTATTGGACTGAAGAGAAGCTACTATTCTTGTCAGTTCCCTAAGCAGAGTGGAAATAGATAGGGCCCGTGTGTGTAGGAGCACAGTTCTTTTGTTCTGAGCAGGCTCAGTGTTCTGGCCCTATTGGAGACAGAGTAGAGTAGAAGAGTGCTCTTTTCTCAAAAGCAGATTGTGTTTCTTGTAAGGCGAGCTAGTGTTTGTTTCCCGGTCAAACTGGAGTTGAATCACATGCACTTTCTGGTCCTACGAACAAGACTAGTTTTCTGGTAAGAAGAGTCACTAATGCGATCCACTTGCCACACAGTGCAAATAGCACTCGCGTGTTTTCCCAGCAAGTACAGGATATTGGACTGAAGAGAAGCACCTGTTCTTGTCAGTTTCCTAAGCAGAGTTGAAGTAGATTTGGCCCGTGTGTGAAGGAAGAACAGTTCTTTTGTTCTGAGCAAGCTCACTGTTCTGGCCCAATAGGAAACACAGTAGAGTAGAAGAGTGCTCTTTTCTCAAAAGCAGAGTGTGTTTCTTGTAAGGCGAGCTATTGTTTGTTTCCCTGTCAGAAATGGAGTTGAATCAGATGCAGTTTCTGGTCCTACGAGCCAGACTTGTTTTCTGGTAAGAAGAGTCACTAATGCGATCCTTTTGCCACACAGTGCAAATAGCACTCGCGTCAGTTCCCAGCAAGTACAGTTTATTGGACTGAAGAGAAGATCCTCTTCTTGTCAGTTTCCTAAGCAGAGTGGAAATAGATATGGCCCGTGTGTGTAGGAAGCACAGTCATTTTGTTCTCAGCAAGCTCACTGTTCTGGTCCTATAGTAAACACAATAGAGTAGAAGAGGGCTTTTTCTCAAAAGCAGAGTGTGTTTCTTGTAAGGCGAGCTAGTGTTTATTTCCCTGTCAAACTGGAGTTGAATCACATGCACTTTTTGGTCCTACGAACAAGACTAGTTTTCTGTTAAGAAGAGTCACTAATGTAATCCATTTGCCAAACAGTGCAAATAGCACTCGCGTCTGTTCCCAGCAAGCACAGTGTATTGGACTGAAGAGAAGCTCCTGTTCTTGTCAGTTTCCTAAGCAGAGTTTAAGTAGATATGGCCGGTGTGTGTAGGAAGAACACTTCTTTTGTTCTGAGCAAGCTCACTGTTCTGGCCCTATAGGAAACACAGTAGAGTGGAAGAGTGCTCTTTTCTCAAAAGCAGAGTGTGTTTCATGTAAGGCGAGCTAGTGTTTGTTTCCTTGTCAGAAATGGAGTTGAATCACATGCAGTTTCTGGTCCTACGAGCAAGAGTTTTTTTTGGTAAGTAGAGTCACTATTGCGATCCATTTGCCACACAGTGCAAATAGCACTCGCATCAGTTCCCAGCAAGTACTGTGTATTGGACTGAAGAGAAGCTCCTGTTTTGTCAGTTTCCTAAGCAGAGTGGAAATAGATATGGCCCGTGTGTGTAGGAAGCACAGTTCTTTTTTTCTGAGCAAGCTCACTGTTCTGGCCCTCTAGGAAACACAGTAGAGTAGAAGAGTGCTCTTTTCTCAAAAGCAAAGTGTGTTTCTTGTAAGGCGAGCTAGTGTTTGTTTCCCAGTCAGAAATGGAGTTGAATCACATGCAGTTTCTTGTCCTACGAGCAAGACTTGATTTCTGTTAAGAAGAGTCACTATTGTGCTCCCATTGCCGTACACAGTGCAAATAGCACTCGCGTCTGTTCCCAGCATGTACAGTGTATTGGACTGAAGAGAAGCTCCTGTTCTTGTCAGTTTCATAAGCAGAGTTGAAGTAGATATGGCCTGTATGTGTAGGAAGAACAGTTCTTTTGTTCTGAGCTATCTCACTGTTCTGGACCTATAGGAAACACAGTAGAGTAGAAGAGTGCTCTTTTCTCAAAAGCAGAGTGTGTTTCTTGTAAGGCGAGCTAGTGTTTGTTTCCCTGTCAGAAATGGAGTTGAATCAGATGCATTTTCTGGTCCTACGAGCAAGACTTGTTTTCTGGTAAGAAGGGACACTAATGCGATCCATTTGCCACACAGTGCAAATAGCACTCGCGTCTGTTCCCAGCAAGTACAGTGTATTGGACTGAAGAGAAGCTACTATTCTTGTCAGTTTCCTATGCGGAGTGGAAATAGATATGGCCCGTGTGTGTAGGAGCACAGTTCTTTTGTTCTGAGCAAGCTCACGGTTCTGGCCCTATAGGAAACACAGTATAGTAGAAGAGTGCTCTTTTCTCAAAAGCAGTGTGTGTTTCTACTACTGCGAGCTAGTGTTTGTTTCCCTGTTAGAAAGGGAGTTTAATCGCATGCAGTTTCTCGTCCTACGAGCAAGACTTGTTTTCTGTTAAGAAGAGTCACTATTGCCGGGCGGTGGTGGCGCACGCCTTTAATCCCAGCACTCGGGAGGCAGAGCCAGGCGGATCTCTGTGAGTTCGAGGCCAGCCTGGACTACCAAGTGAGTTCCAGGAAAGGCGCAAAGCTACACAGAGAAACCCTGTCTCGAAAAACCAAAAAAAAAAAAAAAAAAAAAAAAAAGAAGAGTCACTATTGCGATCCATTTGCCACACAGTGCAAATAGCACTCGCGTCTGTTGCCAACAAGTACAGTGTATTGGACTGAAGAGAAGCTACTGTTCTTGTCAGTTTCCTAAGCAGAGTTGAAGTAGATATGGCCCGTGTGGGTAGGAAGCAAAGTTCTTTTGTTCTCAGCAAGCTCACTGTTCTGGTCCTATAGGAAACACAATAGAGTAGAAGAGTGCTTTTTCTCAAAAGCAGAGTGTGTTTCTTGGAAGGCGAGCTAGTGTTTGTTTCCCTGTGAGAAATGGAGTTGAATCACAGGCAGTTTCTGGTCCTACGAGCAAGACTTATTTTCTGGTAAGAAGAGTCACTATTGCGATCCATTTGCCACACAGTGTAAATAGCACTCGCGTCTGTTGCCAGCAATACAGTGTATTGGACTGAAGAAGAGCTCCTATTCTTGTCAGTTTCCTAAGAAGAGTTGAAGTAGGTATGGCCTGTGTGTGTAGTAAGCACAGTTCTTTTGTTCTGAGCAAGCTTACTGTACTGGCCCTATAGGAAACGCAGCAGAGTAGAAGAGTATTCTTTTCTCAAAAGCAGAGTGTGTTTCTTGGACGGCGAATTAGTGTTTGTTTCCCAGTCAGAAATGGAGTTGAATCACATGCAGTGTCTGGTCCTACGAGCAAGAGTTTTTTTCTGGTAAGTAGAGTCACTAATGTGATCCATTTGCCACACAGTGCAAAGAGCACTCGCATCTGTTCCCAGCAAGTACAGTGTATTGGACTGAAGAGAAGCTACTATTCTTGTCAGTTCCCTAAGCAGAGTGGAAATAGATAGGGCCCGTGTGTGTAGGAGCACAGTTCTTTTGTTCTGAGCAGGCTCAGTGTTCTGGCCCTATTGGAGACAGAGTAGAGTAGAAGAGTGCTCTTTTCTCAAAAGCAGATTGTGTTTCTTGTAAGGCGAGCTAGTGTTTGTTTCCCGGTCAAACTGGAGTTGAATCACATGCACTTTCTGGTCCTACGAACAAGACTAGTTTTCTGGTAAGAAGAGTCACTAATGCGATCCACTTGCCACACAGTGCAAATAGCACTCGCGTGTTTTCCCAGCAAGTACAGGATATTGGACTGAAGAGAAGCACCTGTTCTTGTCAGTTTCCTAAGCAGAGTTGAAGTAGATTTGGCCCGTGTGTGAAGGAAGAACAGTTCTTTTGTTCTGAGCAAGCTCACTGTTCTGGCCCAATAGGAAACACAGTAGAGTAGAAGAGTGCTCTTTTCTCAAAAGCAGAGTGTGTTTCTTGTAAGGCGAGCTATTGTTTGTTTCCCTGTCAGAATAGGAGTTGAATCAGATGCAGTTTCTGGTCCTACGAGCCATACTTGTTTTCTGGTAAGAAGAGTCACTAATGCGATCCTTTTGCCACACAGTGCAAATAGCACTCGCGTCTGTTCCCTGCAAGTACAGTGTATTGGACTGAAGAGTAGCTACTATTCTTGTCAGTTTCCTAAGCAGAGTGGAAATAGATATGGCCCGTGTGTGTAGGAGCACAGTTCTTTTGTTCTGAGCAAGCTCCCTGTTCTGGCCGTATAGGAAACACAGTATAGTAGAAGAGTGCTCTTTTCTAAAAAGCAGTGTGTGTTTCTTGTACTGCGAGCTAGTGTTTGTTTCCCTGTTAGAAATGGAGTTTAATCACATACAGTTTCTGGTCCTACGAGCAAGACTTGTTTTCTGCTAAGAAGAGTCACTATTGTGCTCCCATTGCCGTACACAGTGCAAATAGCACTCGCGTCTATTCCCAGCAAGTACAGTGTATTGGACTGAAGAGAAGCTACTGTTCTTGTCAATTTCCTAAGCAGAGTTGAAGTAGATTTGTCCCGTGTGTGTAAAAAGAAGAGTTCTTTTGTTCTGAGCAATCTCACTCTTCTGGCCCTATAGGAGACAGAGTAGAGTAGAAGAGTGCTCTTTTCTCAAAAGCAGAGTGTGTTTCTCGTAAGGCGAGCTAGTGTTTGTTTCCCTGTCAAACTGGAGTTGAATCACATGCACTTTATTGTCCTACGAACAAGACTAGTTTTCTGGTCAGAAGAGTCACTAATGCGATCCATTTGCCACACAGTGCAAATAGCACCCGCGTCTATTCCCAGCAAGTACAGTGTATTGGACTGAAGAGAAGCTACTGTTCTTGTCAATTTCCTAAGCAGAGTTGTAGTAGATTTGTCCCGTGTGTGTAAAAAGAAGAGTTCTTTTGTTCTGAGCAAGCTCACTGTTCTGGCCCTATAGGAAACACAGTATAGTAGAAGAATGTTCTTTTCTCAAAAGCAGTGTGTGTTTCTTGTACTGCGAGCTAGTGTTTCTTTCCCATTTAGAAATGGAGTTTAATCACATGCAGTTTCTGGTCCTACGAGCAAGACTTGTTTTCTGGTAAGAAGAGTCACTATTGCGATCCATTTGCCACACAGTGCAAATAGCACTCGCGTCTGTTGCCAACAAGTACAGTGTATTGGACTGAAGAGAACCTACTGTTCTTGTCAGTTTCCTAAGCAGAGTTGAAGTAGATAAGGCCCGTGTGTGAAGGAAGCACAGTTTTTTTGTTCTGAGGAAGCTCACTGTTCTGGCCATATAGGAAACACAGTAGAGTAGAAGAGTGCTCTTTTCTCAAAAGCAGAGTGTGTTTCTTGGAAGGCGAGCTAGTGTTTGTTTCCCAGTCAGAAATGGAGTTGAATGACATACAGTTTTTGGTTCTACGAGCAAGAGTTTTTTTCTGGTAAGAAGAGTCTCTATTGCATTCTTATTGCCATACACAGTGCAAGTAGCACTCACATCTGTTCCTAGCAAGTACAGTGTATTGGAATGAAGAGAAGCTACTGTTCTTGTCAGTTTCCTAAGCAGACTGGAAATAGATATGGCCCGTGTGTGTAGGAGCACAGTTCTTTTGTTCTGAGCAAGCTCCCTGTTCTGGCCCTGTAGGAAACACAGTATAGTAGAAGAGTGCTCTTTTCTCAAAAGCAGAGTGTGTTTCTTGTAAGGCGAGCTATTGCTTATTTCCCTGTCAGAAATGGAGTTGAATCAGATGCAGTTTCTGGTCCTACGAGCTAGACTTGTTTTCTGGTAAGAAGAGTCACTAATGCGATCCTTTTGCCACACAGTGCAAATAGCACTCGCGTCTGTTCCCTGCAAGTACAGTGTATTGGACTGAAGAGTAGCTACTATTCTTGTCAGTTTCCTAAGCAGAGTGGAAATAGATATGGCCCGTGTGTGTAGGAGCACAGTTCTTTTGTTCTGAGCAAGCTCCCTGTTCTGGCCGTATAGGAAACACAGTATAGTAGAAGAGTGCTCTTTTCTCAAAAGCAGTGTGTGTTTCTTGTACTGCGAGCTAGTGTTTGTTTCCCTGTTAGAAATGGAGTTTAATCACATGCAGTTTCTGGTCCTACGAGCAAGACTTGTTTTCTGCTAAGAAGAGTCACTATTGTGCTCCCATTGCCGTACACAGTGCAAATAGCACTCGCGTCTGCTGCCAACAAGTACAGTGTATTGGACTGAAGAGAAGCTACTGTTCTTGTCAATTTCCTAAGCAGAGTTGAAGTAGATTTGTCCCGTGTGTGTAAAAAGAAGAGTTCTTTTGTTCTGAGCAAGCTCACTCTTCTGGCCCTATAGGAGACAGAGTAGAGTAGAAGAGTGCTCTTTTCTCAAAAGCAGAGTGTGTTTCTCGTAAGGCGAGCTAGTGTTTCTTTCCCTGTCAAACTGGAGTTGAATCACATGCACTTTCTTGTCCTATGAACAAGAATAGTTTTCTGGTCAGAAGAGTCACTAATGCGATCCATTTGCCACACAGTGCAAATAGCACTCGCGTCTATTCCCAGCAAGTACAGTGTATTGGACTGAAGAGAAGCTACTGTTCTTGTCAATTTCCTAAGCAGAGTTGAAGTAGATATTTCCCGTGTGTGTAAAAAGAAGAGTTCTTTTGTTCTGAGCAAGCTCACTGTTCTGGCCCTATAGGAAACACAGCAGAGTAGAAGAGTGCTCTTTTCTCAAAAGCAGAGTGTGTTTCTCGTAAGGCGAGCTATTGTTTGTTTCCCTGTCAGAAATGGAGTTGAATCAGATGCAGTTTCTGGTCCTAGGAGCCAGACTTGTTTTCTGGTAAGAAGAGTCACTAATGCGATCCATTTGCCACACAGTGCAAATAGCACTCGCGTCTGTTCCCAGCAAGTAAAGTGTATTGGACTGAAGAGAAGCTACTATTCTTGTCAGTTTCCTAAGCAGAGTGGAAATAGATATGGCCCGTGTGTGTAGGAGCATAGTTCTTTTGTTCTGAGCTAGCTCCCTGTTCTGGCCCTATAGGAAACACAGTATAGTAGAAGAGTGTTCTTTTCTCAAATGCAGTGTGTGTTTCTTGTACTGCGAGCTAGTGTTTGTTTCCCTGTTAGAAATGGAGTTTAATCACATGCAGTTTCTGGTCCTACGAGCAAGACTTGTTTTCTGGTAAGAAGAGTCACTAATGCGATCCATTTGCCACACAGTGCAAATAGCACTCGCGTCTGTTCTCAGCAAGTACAGTGTATTGGACTGAAGAGAACCTACTGTTCTTGTCAGTTTCCTAAGCAGAGTTGAAGTAGATAAGGCCCGTGTGTGTAGGAAGCACAGTTCTTTTGTTCTGAGCAAGCTCACTGTTCTGGCCCTATAGGAAACACAGTAGAGCAGAAGAGTGCTCTTTTCTCAAAAGCAGAGTGTGTTTCTTGTAAGGCGAGCTAGTGTTTGTTTCCCTGTCAAACTGGAGTTGAATCACATGCACTTTCTGGTCCTACGAACAAGACTTGTTTTCTGGTAAGAAGAGTCACTAATGCGATCCATTTGCCACATAGTGCAAATAGCACTCGTGTATGTTCCCAGCAAGTACAGTGTATTGGACTGAAGAGAAGCTCCTGTTCTTGTCAGCTTGCTAAGCAGAGTTGAAGTAGATATGGCCCGTGTGTGTAGGAAGAACAGTTCCTTTGTTCTGAGCAAGCTCACTGTTCTGGCCCTATAGGAAACACAGTAGAGTAGAAGAGTGCTCTTTTCTCAAAAGCAGAGTGTGTTTCTTGTAAGGCGAGCTATTGTTTGTTTCCCTGTCAGAAATGGAGTTGAATCAGATGCAGTTTCTGGTCCTATGAACCAGAATTGTTTTCTGGTAAGAAGATTCACTAATGTGATCCATTTGCCACACAGTACAAATAGCACTCGCGTCTGTTCCCAGCAAGTACAGTGTATTGGACTGAAGAGAAGCTACTATTCTTGTCAGTTTCCTAAGCAGAGTGAAAATAGTTATGGCCCGTGTGTTTAGGAAGCACAGTTCTTTTGTTCTGACCAAGCTCACTCTTCTGGCCATCGAGGAAACACTGCAGAGTAGAAGAGTGCTCTTTTCTCAAAAGCAGAGTGTGTTTCTTGGAAGGCGAGCTAGTGTTTGTTTCCCAGTCAGAAATGGAGTTGAATCACATGCAGTTTCTGGTCCTACGAACAAGACTAGTTTTCTGTTAAGAAGAGTCACTAATGTGATCCATTTGCCAAACAGTGCAAATAGCACTCGCGTCTGTTCCCAGCAAGCACAGTGTATTGGACTGAAGAGAAGCTCCTGTTCTTGTCAGTTTCCTAAGCAGAGTTTAAGTAGATATGGCCGGTGTGTGTAGGAAGAACACTTCTTTTGTTCTGAGCAAGCTCACTGTTCTGGCACTATAGGAAACACAGTAGAGTGGAAGAGTGCTCTTTTCTCAAAAGCAGAGTGTGTTTCATGTAAGGCGAGCTAGTGTTTGTTTCCTTGTCAGAAATGGAGTTGAATCACATGCAGTTTCTGGTCCTACGAGCAAGAGTTTTTTTTGGTAAGTAGAGTCACTATTGCGATCCATTTGCCACACAGTGCAAATAGCACTCGCATCAGTTCCCAGCAAGTACTGTGTATTGGACTGAAGAGAAGCTCCTGTTTTGTCAGTTTCCTAAGCAGAGTGGAAATAGATATGGCCCGTGTGTGTAGGAAGCACAGTTCTTTTTTTCTGAGCAAGCTCACTGTTCTGGCCCTCTAGGAAACACAGTAGAGTAGAAGAGTGCTCTTTTCTCAAAAGCAGAGTGTGTTTCTTGTAAGGCGAGCTAGTGTTTGTTTCCCAGTCAGAAATGGAGTTGAATCACATGCAGTTTCTTGTCCTACGAGCAAGACTTGATTTCTGTTAAGAAGAGTCACTATTGTGCTCCCATTGCCGTACACAGTGCAAATAGCACTCGCGTCTGTTCCCAGCAATACAGTGTATTGGACTGAAGAGAAGCTCCTGTTCTTGTCAGTTTCCTAAGCAGAGTTGAAGTAGATATGGCCTGTATGTGTAGGAAGAACAGTTCTTTTGTTCTGAGCTACCTCACTGTTCTGGACCTATAGGAAACACAGTAGAGTAGAAGAGTGCTCTTTTCTCAAAAGCAGAGTGTGTTTCTTGTAAGGCGAGCTAGTATTTGTTTCCCTGTCAGAAATGGAGTTGAATCAGATGCAGTTTCTGGTCCTACGAGCAAGACTTGTTTTCTGGTAAGAAGAGACACTAATGCGATCCATTTGCCACACAGTGCAAATAGCACTCGCGTCTGTTCCCAGCAAGTACAGTGTATTGGACTGAAGAGAAGCTACTATTCTTGTCAGTTTCCTAAGCAGAGTGGAAATAGATATGGCCCATGTGTGTAGGAGCACAGTTCTTTTGTTCTGAGCAAGCTCACGGTTCTGGCCCTATAGGAAACACAGTATAGTAGAAGAGTGCTCTTTTCTCAAAAGCAGTGTGTGTTTCTACTACTGCGAGCTAGTGTTTGTTTCCCTGTTAGAAAGGGAGTTTAATCGCATGCAGTTTCTCGTCCTACGAGCAAGACTTGTTTTCTGTTAAGAAGAGTCACTATTGCGATCCATTTGCCACACAGTGCAAATAGCACTCGCGTCTGTTGCCAACAAGTACAGTGTATTGGACTGAAGAGAAGCTACTGTTCTTGTCAGTTTCCTAAGCAGAGTTGAAGTAGATATGGCGCGTGTGGGTAGGAAGCACAGTTCTTTTGTTCTCAGCAAGCTCACTGTTCTGGTCCTATAGGAAACACAATAGAGTAGAAGAGTGCTTTTTCTCAAAAGCAGAGTGTCTTTCTTGTAAGGAGAGCTAGTGTTTGTTTCCCTGTCAGAAATGGAGTTGAATCACATGCAGTTTCTGGTCCTACGAGGAAGACTTATTTTCTGGTAAGAAGAGTCACTATTGCGATCCATTTGCCACACAGTGTAAATAGCACTCGCGTCTGTTGCCAGCAATACAGTGTATTGGACTGAAGAAGAGCTCCTATTCTTGTCAGTTTCCTAAGCAGAGTTGAAGTAGGTATGGCCCGTGTGTGTAGTAAGCACAGTTCTTTTGTTCTGAGCAAGCTTACTGTACTGGCCCTATAGGAAACGCAGCAGAGTAGAAGAGTATTCTTTTCTCAAAAGCAGAGTGTGTTTCTTTGACGGCGAATTAGTGTTTGTTTCCCAGTCAGAAATGGAGTTGAATCACATGCAGTGTCTGGTCCTACGAGCAAGAGTTTTTTTCTGGTAAGTAGAGTCACTAATGCGATCCATTTGCCACACAGTGCAAATAGCACTCGCGTCTGTTCCCAGCAAGTACAGTGTATTGGACTGAAGAGAAGCTACTATTCTTGTCAGTTCCCTAAGCAGAGTGGAAATAGATAGGGCCCGTGTGTGTAGGAGCACAGTTCTTTTGTTCTGAGCAAGCTCAATGTTCTGGCCCTATTGGAGACAGAGTAGAGTAGAAGAGTGCTCTTTTCTCAAAAGCAGATTGTGTTTCTTGTAAGGCGAGCTAGTGTTTGTTTACCTGTCCAACTGGAGTTGAATCACATGCACTTTCTGGTCCTACGAACAAGACTAGTTTTCTGGTAAGAAGAGTCACTAATGCGATCCATTTGCCACACAGTGCAAATAGCACTTGCGTGTTTTCCCAGCAAGTACAGGATATTGGACTGAAGAGAAGCACCTGTTCTTGTCAGTTTCCTAAGCAGAGTTGAAGTAGATTTGGCCCGTGTGTGAAGGAAGAACAGTTCTTTTGTTCTGAGCAAGCTCACTGTTCTGGCCCATTAGGAAACACAGTAGAGTAGAAGAGTGCTCTTTTCTCAAAAGCAGAGTGTGTTTCTTGTAAGGCGAGCTATTGTTTGTTTCCCTGTCAGAAATGGAGTTCAATCAGATGCAGTTTCTGGTCCTACGAGCCAGACTTGTTTTCTCGTAAGAAGAGTCACTAATGCAATCCATTTGCCACACAGTGCAAATAGCACTCGCGTCTGTTCCCAGCAAGTACAGTGTATTGGACTGAGGAGAAGCTACTATTCTTGTCAGTTTCCTAAGCAGAGTGGAAATAGATATGGCCCGTGTGTGTAGGAGCACAGTTCTTTTGTTCTGAGCAAGCTCCCTGTTCTGGCCCTATAGGAAACACAGTATAGTAGAAGAGTGCTCTTTTCTCAAAAGCAGAGTGTGTTTCTTGTAAGGCGAGCTATTGTTTGTTTCCCTGTCAGAAATGGAGTTGAATCAGATGCAGTTTCTGGTCCTACGAGCCAGACTTGTTTTCTGGTAAGAAGAGTCACTAGTGCGATCCTTTTGCCACACAGTGCAAATAGCACTCGCGTCTGTTCCCTGCAAGTACAGTGTATTGGACTGAAGAGTAGCTACTATTCTCGTCAGTTTCCTAAGCAGAGTGGAAATAGATATGGCCCTTGTGTGTAGGAGCACAGTTCTTTTGTTCTGAGCAAGGTCCCTGTTCTGGCCGTATAGGAAACACAGTATAGTAGAAGAGTGCTCTTTTCTCAAAAGCAGTGTGTGTTTCTTGTACTGCGAGCTAGTGTTTGTTTCCCTGTTAGAAATGGAGTTTAATCACATACAGTTTCTGGTCCTACGAGCAAGACTTGTTTTCTGCTAAGAAGAGTCACTATTGTGCTCCCATTGCCGTACACAGTGCAAATAGCACTCGCGTCTATTCCCAGCAAGTACAGTGTATTGGACTGAAGAGAAGCTACTGTTCTTGTCAATTTCCTAAGCAGAGTTGAAGTAGATTTGTCCCGTGTGTGTAAAAAGAAGAGTTCTCTTGTTCTGAGCAAACTCACTCTTCTGGCCCTATAGGAGACAGAGTAGAGTAGAAGAGTGCTCTTTTCTCAAAAGCAGAGTGTGTTTCTCGTAAGGCGAGCTAGTGTTTGTTTCCCTGTCAAACTGGAGTTGAATCACATGCACTTTCTTGTCCTACGAACAAGACTAGTTTTCTGGTCAGAAGAGTCACTAATGCGATCCATTTGCCACACAGTGCAAATAGCACTTGCGTGTTTTCCCAGCAAGTACAGGATATTGGACTGAAGAGAAGCACCTGTTCTTGTCAGTTTCCTAAGCAGAGTTGAAGTAGATTTGGCCCGTGTGTGAAGGAAGAACAGTTCTTTTGTTCTGAGCAAGCTCACTGTTCTGGCCCATTAGGAAACACAGTAGAGTAGAAGAGTGCTCTTTTCTCAAAAGCAGAGTGTGTTTCTTGTAAGGCGAGCTATTGTTTGTTTCCCTGTCAGAAATGGAGTTCAATCAGATGCAGTTTCTGGCCCTATGAGCCAGACTTGTTTTCTCGTAAGAAGAGTCACTAATGCGATCCATTTGCCACACAGTGCAAATAGCACTCGCGTCTGTTCCCAGCAAGTACAGTGTATTGGACTGAAGAGAAGCTACTATTCTTGTCAGTTTCCTAAGCAGAGTGGAAATAGATATGGCCCGTGTGTGTAGGAGCACAGTTCTTTTGTTCTGAGCAAGCTCCCTGTTCTGGCCCTATAGGAAACACAGTATAGTAGAAGAGTGCTCTTTTCTCAAAAGCAGAGTGTGTTTCTTGTAAGGCGAGCTATTGTTTGTTTCCCTGTCAGAAATGGAGTTGAATCAGATGCAGTTTCTGGTCCTACGAGCCAGACTTGTTTTCTGGTAAGAAGAGTCACTAATGCGATCCTTTTGCCACACAGTGCAAATAGCACTCGCATCTGTTCCCTGCAAGTACAGTGTATTGGACTGAAGAGTAGCTACTATTCTCGTCAGTTTCCTAAGCAGAGTGGAAATAGATATGGCCCTTGTGTGTAGGAGCACAGTTCTTTTGTTCTGAGCAAGCTCCCTGTTCTGGCCGTATAGGAAACACAGTATAGTAGAAGAGTGCTCTTTTCTCAAAAGCAGTGTGTGTTTCTTGTACTGCGAGCTAGTGTTTGTTTCCCTGTTAGAAATGGAGTTTAATCACATACAGTTTCTGGTCCTACGAGCAAGACTTGTTTTCTGCTAAGAAGAGTCACTATTGTGCTCCCATTGCCGTACACAGTGCAAATAGCACTCGAGTCTATTCCCAGCAAGTACAGTGTATTGGACTGAAGAGAAGCTACTGTTCTTGTCAATTTCCTAAGCAGAGTTGAAGTAGATTTGTCCCGTGTGTGTAAAAAGAAGAGTTCTTTTGTTCTTAGCAAACTCACTCTTCTGGCCCTATAGGAGACAGAGTAGAGTAGAAGAGTGCTCTTTTCTCAAAAGCAGAGTGTGTTTCTCGTAAGGCGAGCTAGTGTTTGTTTCCCTGTCAAACTGGAGTTGAATCACATGCACTTTATTGTCCTACGAACAAGACTAGTTTTCTGGTCAGAAGAGTCACTAATGCGATCCATTTGCCACACAGTGCAAATAGCACTCGCGTCTATTCCCAGCAAGTACAGTGTATTGGACTGAAAAGAAGCTACTGTTCTTGTCAATTTCCTAAGCAGAGTTGAAGTAGATTTGTCCCGTGTGTGTAAAAAGAAGAGTTCTTTTGTTCTGAGCAAGCTCACTGTTCTGGCCCTATAGGAAACACAGTATAGTAGAAGAATGTTCTTTTCTCAAAAGCAGTGTGTGGTTTCTTGTACTGCGAGCTAGTGTTTGTTTCCCATTTAGAAATGGAGTTTAATCACATGCAGTTTCTGGTCCTACGAGCAAGACTTGTTTTCTGGTAAGAAGAGTCACTATTGCGATCCATTTGCCACACAGTGCAAATAGCACTCGCGTCTGTTGCCAACAAGTACAGTGTATTGGACTGAAGAGAACCTACTGTTCTTGTCAGTTTCCTAAGCAGAGTTGAAGTAGATAAGGCCCGTGTGTGTAGGAAGCACAGTTTTTTTTGTTCTGAGGAAGCTCACTGTTCTGGCCCTATAGGAAACACAGTAGAGTAGAAGAGTGCTCTTTTCTCAAAAGCAGAGTGTGTTTCTTGGAAGGCGAGCTAGTGTTTGTTTCCCAGTCAGAAATGGAGTTGAATGACATACAGTTTTTGGTTCTACGAGCAAGAGTTTTTTTCTGGTAAGAAGAGTCTCTATTGCGTTCTTATTGCCATACACAGTGCAAGTAGCACTCACATCTGTTCCTAGCAAGTACAGTGTATTGGAATGAAGAGAAGCTACTGTTCTTGTCAGTTTCCTAAGCAGAGTTGAAGTAGATATGGCCCATGTGTTTAGGAAGGACAGTTCTTTTGTTCTGAGCAAACTCACTGTTTTGGTCCTATAGGAAACACAGTAGAGTAGAAGAGTGCTCTTTTCTCAAAATCAGAGTGTCTTTCTTGTAAGGCGAGCTAGTGTTTGTTTCCCAGTCAGAAATGGAGTTGAATCACATGCAGTTTCTTGTCCTACGAGCAAGACTTGTTTTCTGTTAAGAAGAGTCACTCTTGTGCTCCCATTGCCGTACAGAGTGCAAATAGCACTCGCGTCTATTTCCAGCAAGTACAGTGCATTGGACTGAAGAGAAGCTACTGTTCTTGTCGATTTCCTAAGCAGAGTTGAAGTAGATTTGTCCCGTGTGTGTAAAAAGAACAGTTCTTTTGTTCTGAGCAAGCTCAATGTTCTGGCCCTATAGGAGACAGAGTAGAGTAGAAGAGTGCTCTTTTCTCAAAAGCAGATTGTGTTTCTTCTAAGGCGAGCTAGTGTTTGTTTCCCTGTCAAACTGGAGTTGAATCACATGCACTTTCTGGTCCTACGAACAAGACTAGTTTTCTGGTAAGAAGAGTCACTAATGCGATCCATTTGCCACACAGTGCAAATAGCACTCGCGTGTTTTCCCAGCAAGTACAGTATATTGGACTGAAGAGAAGCACCTGTTCTTGTCAGTTTCCTAAGCAGAGTTGAAGTAGATATGACCCGTGTGTGTAGGAAGCACAGTTCTTTTGTTCTCAGCAAGCTCACTGTTCTGGTCCTATAGGAAACACAATAGAGTAGAAGAGTGCTTTTTCTCAAAAGCAGAGTGTGTTTCTTTTAAGGCGAGCTAGTGTTTGTTTCCCAGTCAGAAATGTAGTTGAATCACATGCAGTTTCTGGTCCTAGGAGCAAGACTTATTTTCTGGTAAGAAGAGACACTATTGCGATCCATTTGCCACACAGTGTAAATAGCACTCACGTCTGTTGCCAGCAATACAGTGTATTGGACTGAAGAAGAGCTCCTGTTCTTGTCAGTTTCCTAAGCAGTGTTGAAGTAGGTATGGCCCGTGTGTGTAGTAAGCACAGTTCTTTTGTTCTGAGCAAGCTCACTGTTCTGGCCCTATAGGAAACACAGTAGAGTAGAAGAGTGCTCTTTTCTAAATAGCAGAGTGTGTTTCTTGTAAGGCGAGCTAGTGTTAGTTTCCCATTCAGAAATGGAGTTGAATCACATGCAGTTTCTGGTACTACGAGCAAGAGTTGTTTTCTGATAAGAAGAGTCACTCTTGCGATCCCATTGCCATACACAGTGCAAGTAGCACTCGCATCTGTTTCCAGCAAGTGCAGTGTATTTGACTGAAAAGAAGCTACTGTTCTTGTCAGTTTCCTAAGCAGAGTTGAAGTAGATATGGCCCGAGTGTGTAGGAAGCACAGTTCTTTTGTTCTGAGCAAGCTCACTCTTCTGGCCCTATAGGAAACACAGTAGAGTAGAAGAGTGCTCTTTTCTCAAAAGCAGAGTGTGTTTCTTGGAAGGCGAGCTAGTGTTTGTTTCCCAGTCAGAAATGGAGTTGAATCACATGCAGTTTCTGGTCCTACGAGCAAGAGTTTTTTTCTGGTAAGAAGAGTCTCTATTGTGTTCTATTTGCCATACACAGTGCAAGTAGCACTCGCATCTGTTCCCAGCAAGTACAGTGTATTGGAATGAAGAGAAGCTACTGTTCTGGTCAGTTTCCTAAGCAGAGTTGAAGTAGATATGGCCCATGTGTTTAGGAAGCACAGTTCTTTTGTTCTGAGAAAACTCACTGTTCTGGCCCTTTAGGAAACACAGTAGAGTAGAAGAGTGCCCTTTTCTCAAAATCAGAGTGTCTTTCTTGTAAGGCGAGCTAGTGTTTGTTTCCTAGTCAGAAATGGAGTTGAATCACATGCAGTTTCTGGTCCTACGAGCAAGAGTTGTTTTCTGGTAAGTAGAGTCACTATTGCGATCCATTTGCCACACAGTGCAAATAGCACTCACGTCTGTTCCCAGCAAGTACAGTTTATTGGACTGAAGAGAAGCTCCTCTTCTTGTCAGTTTCCTAAGCAGAGTGGAAATAGACATGGCCCGTGTGTGTAGGAAGCACAGTTCTTTTGTTCTCAGCAAGCTCACTGTTCTGGTACTATAGGAAACACAATAGAGTAGAAGAGTGCTTTTTCTCAAAAGCAGAGTGTGTTTCTTGTAAGGTGAGCTAGTGTTTGTTTCCATGTCAGAATTGGAGTTGAATCACATGCAGTTTCTGGTCCTACGAGCAAGAGTTGTTTTCTGTTAAGAAGAGTCAGTCTTGTGATCCCATTGCCATACACAGTGCAAGCAGCACTCGCATCTGTTTCCAGCAAGTACAGTGTATTGGAATGAAGAGCAGCTACTGTTCTTGTCAGTTTCCTAAGCAGAGTTGAAGTAGATATGGCCCGTGTTTGTAGGAAGCACAGTTCTTTTGTTCTGAGGAAGCTCCCTGTTCTGGCCCTATAGAAAACACAGTATAGTAGAAGAGTGCTCTTTTCTCAAAAACAGTGTGTGTTTCTTGTACTGCGAGCTAGTGTTTGTTTCCCTGCTAGAAATGGAGTTTAATCACATGCAGTTTCTGGTCCTACAGGCAAGACTTGTTTTCTGGTAAGAAGAGTCACTATTGCGATCCATTTGCCACACAGTGCAAATAGCACTCGCGTCTGTTGCCAACAAGTACAGTGTATTGGACTGAAGACAAGCTACTGTTCTTGTCAGTTTCCTAAGCAGAGTTGAAGTAGATATGGCCCATGTGTGTAGGAAGCACAGTTCTTTTGTTCTGAGCAAGCTCACTGTTCTGGCCCTATAGGAAACACAGCAGAGTAGAAGAGTGCTCTTTTCTCAAAAGCAGAGTGTGTTTCTTGGAAGGCGAGCTAGTGTTTGTTTCCCAGTCAGAAATGGAGTTGAATCACATGCAGTTTCTGGTCCTACGAGCAAGACTTGTTTTCTGGTAAGTAGAGTCACTATTGCGATCCATTTGCCACACAGTGCAAATAGCACTCACGTCTGTTCCCAGCAAGTACAGTTTATTGGACTGAAGAGAAGCTACTGTTCTTGTCAGTTTCCTAAGCAGAGTTGAAGTAGATATAGCCCATGTGTTTAGGAAGCACAGTTCTTTTGTTTTGAGCAAACTCACTGTGCTGGTACTATAGGAAACACAATAGAGTAGAAGAGTGCTTTTTCTCAAATCAGAGTGTGTTTCTTGTAAGGCGAGCTAGTGTTTGTTTCCCTGTCAGAAATGGAGTTGAATCACATGCAGTTTCTGGTCCTACGAGCAAGACTTATTTTCTGGTAAGAAGAGTCACTATTGCGATCCATTTGCCACACAGTGTAAATAGCACTCGCGTCTGTTGCCAGCAATACACTGTATTGGACTGAAGAAGAGCTCCTGTTCTTGTCAGTTTCCTAAGCAGAGTTGAAGTAGGTATGGCCCGTGTGTGTAGTAAGCACAGTTCTTTTGTTCTGAGCAAGCTCACTGTTCTGGCCATATAGGAAACACAGTAGAGTAGAAGAGTGGTTTTTTTCAATAGCAGAGTGTGTTTCTTGTAAGGCGAGCTAGTGTTTGTTTCCCATTCAGAAATGGAGTTGAATCACATCCAGTTTCTGGTCCTAGGAGCAAGAGTTGTTTTCTGGTAAGAAGAGTCACTCTTGCGATCCCATTGCCATACACAGTGCAAGTAGCACTCGCATCTGTTCCCAGCAAGTACAGTGTATTGGAATGAAGAGAAGCTACTGTTCTGGTCAGTTTCCTAAGCAGAGTTGAAGTAGATAAGGCCCATGTGTTTAGGAAGCACAGTTCTTTTGTTCTGAGAAAACTCACTGTTCTGGCCCTATAGGAAACACAGTAGAGTAGAAGAGTGCTCTTTTCTCAAAATCAGAGTGTCTTTCTTGTAAGGCGAGCTAGTGTTTGTTTCCTAGTCAGAAATGGAGTTGAATCACATGCAGTTTCTGGTCCTACGAGCAAGACTTATTTTCTGGTAAGAAGAGTCACTATTGCGATCCATTTGCCACACAGTGTAAATAGCACTCGCGTCTGTTGCCAGCAATACACTGTATTGGACTGAAGAAGAGCTCCTGTTCTTGTCAGTTTCCTAAGCAGAGTTGAAGTAGGTATGGCCCGTGTGTGTAGTAAGCACAGTTCTTTTGTTCTGAGCAAGCTCACTGTTCTGGCCATATAGGAAACACAGTAGAGAAGAAGAGTGCTCTTTTCTCAATAGCAGAGTGTGTTTCTTGTAAGGCGAGCTAGTGTTTGTTTCCCATTCAGAAGTGGAGTTGAATCACATGCAGTTTCTGGTCCTAGGAGCAAGAGTTGTTTTCTGGTAATAAGAGTCACTCTTGCGATCCCATTGCCATACACAGTGCAAGTAGCACTTGCATCTGTTTCCAGCAAGTACAGTGTATTGGACTGAAGAGAAGCTACTGTTCTTGTCAGTTTCCTAAGCAGAGTTGAAGTAGATATGGCCGGTGTGTAGGAAGCACTGTTCTTTTGTTCTGAGGAAGCTCACTGTTCTGGCCCTATAGGAAACACAGCAGAGTAGAAGAGTGCTCTTTTCTCAAAAGCAGTGTGTGTTTCTTGTACTGCGAGCTAGTGTTTGTTTCCCTGTTAGAAATGGAGTTTAGTCACATGCAGTTTCTGGTCCTACGAGCAAGACTTGTTTTCTGGTAAGAAGAGTCACTATTGCGATCCATTTGCCACACAGTGCAAATAGCACTCGCGTCTGTTGCCAACAAGTACAGTGTATTGGACTGAAGAGAAGATACTGTTCTTGTCAGTTTCCTAAGCAGAGTTGAATTAGATATGGCCCGTGTGTGCAGGAAGCACAGTTCTTTTGTTCTGAGCAAGCTCACTGTTCTGGCCCTATTGGAAACACAGCAGAGTAGAAGAGTGCTCTTTTCTCAAAAGCATAGTGTGTTTCTTGGAAGGCCAGCTAGCGTTTGTTTCCCAGTCAGAAATGGAGTTGAATCACATGCAGTTTCTGGTCCTACGAGCAAGAGTTTTTTTCTGGTAAGAAGAGTCTCTATTGCGTTCTAATTGCCATACACAGTGCAAGTAGCACTGGCATCTGTTCCCAGCAAGTACAGTGTATTGTACTGAAGAGAAGCTACTGTTCTTGTCAGTTTCCTAAGCAGAGTTGAAGTAGATATAGCCCATGTGTTTAGGAAGCACAGTTCTTTTGTTTTGAGCAAACTCACTGTGCTGGTACTATAGGAAACACAATAGAGTAGAAGAGTGCTTTTTCTCAAATCAGAGTGTGTTTCTTGTAAGGCGAGCTAGTGTTTGTTTCCCTGTCAGAAATGGAGTTGAATCACATGCAGTTTCTGGTCCTACGAGCAAGACTTATTTTCTGGTAAGAAGAGTCACTATTGCGATCCATTTGCCACACAGTGTAAATAGCACTCGCGTCTGTTGCCAGCAATACACTGTATTGGACTGAAGAAGAGCTCCTGTTCTTGTCAGTTTCCTAAGCAGAGTTGAAGTAGGTATGGCCCGTGTGTGTAGTAAGCACAGTTCTTTTGTTCTGAGCAAGCTCACTGTTCTGGCCATATAGGAAACACAGTAGAGTAGAAGAGTGGTTTTTTTCAATAGCAGAGTGTGTTTCTTGTAAGGCGAGCTAGTGTTTGTTTCCCATTCAGAAATGGAGTTGAATCACATCCAGTTTCTGGTCCTAGGAGCAAGAGTTGTTTTCTGGTAAGAAGAGTCACTCTTGCGATCCCATTGCCATACACAGTGCAAGTAGCACTCGCATCTGTTCCCAGCAAGTACAGTGTATTGGAATGAAGAGAAGCTACTGTTCTGGTCAGTTTCCTAAGCAGAGTTGAAGTAGATAAGGCCCATGTGTTTAGGAAGCACAGTTCTTTTGTTCTGAGAAAACTCACTGTTCTGGCCCTATAGGAAACACAGTAGAGTAGAAGAGTGCTCTTTTCTCAAAATCAGAGTGTCTTTCTTGTAAGGCGAGCTAGTGTTTGTTTCCTAGTCAGAAATGGAGTTGAATCACATGCAGTTTCTGGTCCTACGAGCAAGAGTTGTTTTCTGGTAAGTAGAGTCACTATTGCGATCCATTTGCCACACAGTGCAAATAGCACTCACGTCTGTTCCCAGCAAATACAGTTTATTGGACTGAAGAGAAGCTCCTCTTCTTGTCAGTTTCGTAAGCAGAGTGGAAATAGACATGGCCCGTGTGTGTAGGAAGCACAGTTCTTTTGTTCTCAGCAAGCTCACTGTTCTGGTACTATAGGAAACACAGTAGAGTAGAAGAGTGCTTTTTCTCAAAAGCAGAGTGTGTTTCTTGTAAGGCGAGCTAGTGTTTGTTTCCCTGTCAGAAATGGAGTTGAATCACATGCAGTTTCTGGTCCAACGAGCAAGAGTTGTTTTCTGTTAAGAAGAGTCAGTCTTGCGATCCCATTGCCATACAGAGTGCAAGCAGCACTCGCATCTGTTTCCAGCAAGTACAGTGTATTGGAATGAAGAGTAGCTACTGTTCTTGTCAGTTTCCTAAGCAGCGTTGAAGTAGATATGGCCCGTGTGTGTAGGAAGCACAGTTCTTTTGTTCTGAGGAAGCTCCCTGTTCTGGCCCTATAGGAAACACAGTATAGTAGAAGAGTGCTCTTTTCTCAAAAGCAGTGTGTGTTTCTTGTACTGCGAGCTAGTGTTTGTTTCCCTGTTAGAAATGGAGTTTAATCACATGCAGTTTCTGGTCCTACAAGCAAGACTTGTTTTCTGGTAAGAAGAGTCACTATTGCGATCCATTTGCCACACAGTGCAAATAGCACTCGCTTCTGTTGCCAACAAGTACAGTGTATTGGAATGAAGAGAAGCTACTGTTCTTGTCAGTTTCTTAAGCAGAGTTGAAGTAGATATGGCCCATGTGTGTAGGAAGCACAGTTCTTTTGTTCTGAGTAAGCTCACTGTTCTGGCCCTATAGAAAACACAGCAGAGTAGAAGAGTGCTCTTTTCTCAAAAGCAGAGTGTGTTTCTTGGAAGGCGAGCTAGTGTTTGTTTCCCAGTCAGAAATGGAGTTGAATCACATGCAGTTTCTGGTCCTACGAGCAAGACTTCTTTTCTGGTAAGTAGAGTCACTATTGTGATCCATTTGCCACACAGTGCAAATAGCACTCACGTCTGTTCCCAGCAAGTACAGTTTATTGGACTGAAAAGAAGCTCCTTTTCTTGTCAGTTTCCTAAGCAGAGTGGAAATAGATATGGCCCGTGTGTTTAGGAAGCAAAGTTCTTTTGTTCTCAGCAAGCTCACTGTGCTGGTACTATAGGAAACGCAATAGAGTAGAAGAGTGCTTTTTCTCAAAATCAGAGTGTCTTTCTTGTAAGGCGAGCTAGTGTTTGTTTCCCTGTCAGAAATGGAGTTGAATCACATGCAGTTTCTGGTCCTACGAGCAAGACTTATTTTCTGGTAAGAAGAGTCACTATTGTGATCCATTTGCCACACAGTGTAAATAGCACTCGCGTCTGTTGCCAGCAATACACTGTATTGGACTGAAGAAGAGCTCCTGTTCTTGTCAGTTTCCTAAGCAGAGTTGAAGTAGGTATGGCCCGTGTGTGTAGTAAGCACAGTTCTTTTGTTCTGAGCAAGCTCACTGTTCTGGCCATATAGGAAACACAGTAGAGTAGAAGAGTGCTTTTTTTCAATAGCAGAGTGTGTTTCTTGTAAGGCGAGCTAGTGTTTGTTTCCCATTCAGAAATGGAGTTGAATCACATGCAGTTTCTGGTCCTAGGAGCAAGAGTTGTTTTCTGGTAAGAAGAGTCACTCTTGCGATCCCATTGCCATACACAGTGCAAGTAGCACTCGCATTTGTTCCCAGCAAGTACAGTGTATTGGAATGAAGAGAAGCTACTGTTCTGGTCAGTTTCCTAAGCAGAGTTGAAGTAGATATGGCCCGTGTGTTTAGGAAGCACAGTTCTTTTGTTCTGAGAAAACTCACTGTTCTGGCCCTATAGGAAACACAGTAGAGTAGAAGAGTGCTCTTTTCTCAAAATCAGAGTGTCTTTCTTGTAAGGCGAGCTAGTGTTTGTTTCCTAGTCAGAAATGGAGTTGAATCACATGCAGTTTCTGGTCCTACGAGCAAGAGTTGTTTTCTGGTAAGTAGAGTCACTATTGCGATCCATTTGCCACACAGTGCAAATAGCACTCACGTCTGTTCCCAGCAAGTACAGTTTATTGGACTGAAGAGAAGCTCCTCTTCTTGTCAGTTTCGTAAGCAGAGTGGAAATAGACATGGCCCGTGTGTGTAGGAAGCACAGTTCTTTTGTTCTCAGCAAGCTCACTGTTCTGGTACTATAGGAAACACAGTAGAGTAGAAGAGTGCTTTTTCTCAAAAGCAGAGTGTGTTTCTTGTAAGGCGAGCTAGTGTTTGTTTCCCTGTCAGAAATGGAGTTGAATCACATGCAGTTTCTGGTCCAACGAGCAAGAGTTGTTTTCTGTTAAGAAGAGTCAGTCTTGCGATCCCATTGCCATACAGAGTGCAAGCAGCACTCGCATCTGTTTCCAGCAAGTACAGTGTATTGGAATGAAGAGTAGCTACTGTTCTTGTCAGTTTCCTAAGCAGCGTTGAAGTAGATATGGCCCGTGTGTGTAGGAAGCACAGTTCTTTTGTTCTGAGGAAGCTCCCTGTTCTGGCCCTATAGGAAACACAGTATAGTAGAAGAGTGCTCTTTTCTCAAAAGCAGTGTGTGTTTCTTGTACTGCGAGCTAGTGTTTGTTTCCCTGTTAGAAATGGAGTTTAATCACATGCAGTTTCTGGTCCTACAAGCAAGACTTGTTTTCTGGTAAGAAGAGTCACTATTGCGATCCATTTGCCACACAGTGCAAATAGCACTCGCTTCTGTTGCCAACAAGTACAGTGTATTGGAATGAAGAGAAGCTACTGTTCTTGTCAGTTTCTTAAGCAGAGTTGAAGTAGATATGGCCCATGTGTGTAGGAAGCACAGTTCTTTTGTTCTGAGTAAGCTCACTGTTCTGGCCCTATAGAAAACACAGCAGAGTAGAAGAGTGCTCTTTTCTCAAAAGCAGAGTGTGTTTCTTGGAAGGCGAGCTAGTGTTTGTTTCCCAGTCAGAAATGGAGTTGAATCACATGCAGTTTCTGGTCCTACGAGCAAGAGTTGTTTTCTGGTAAGAAGAGTCACTCTTGCGATCCCATTGCCATACACAGTGCAAATAGCACTCGCATCTGTTCCCAGCAAGTACAGTGTATTGGACTGAAGAGAAGCTACTGTTCTTGTCAGTTTCCTAAGCAGAGTTGAAGTAGATATGGCCGGTGTGTAGGAAGCACAGTTCTTTTGTTCTGAGGAAGCTCACTGTTCTGGCCCTATAGTAAACACAGCAGAGTAGAAGAGTGCTCTTTTCTAAAAAGCAGTGTGTGTTTCTTGTACTGCGAGCTAGTGTTTGTTTCCCTGTTAGAAATGGAGTTTAGTCACATGAAGTTTCTGGTCCTACGAGCAAGACTTGTTTTCTGGTAAGAAGAGTCACTATTGCGATCCATTTGCCACACAGTGCAAATAGCACTCGCGTCTGTTGCCAACAAGTACAGTGTATTGGACTGAAGAGAAGATACTGTTCTTGTCAGTTTCCTAAGCAGAGTTGAAATAGATATGGCCCGTGTGTGTAGGAAGCACAGTTTTTGTTCTGAGCAAGCTCACTCTTCTGACGCTATAGGAAACACAGCAGAGTAGAAGAGTGCTCTTTTCTCAAAAGCAGAGTGTGTTTCTTGGAAGGCGAGCTAGTGTTTGTTTCCCAGTCAGAAATGGAGTTGAATCACATGCAGTTTCTGGTCCTACGAGCAAGAGTTTTTTTCTGGTAAGAAGAGTCTCTATTGCGTTCTAATTGCCATACACAGTGCAAGTAGCACTCGCATCTGTTCCCATCAAGTACAGTGTATTGGAATGAAGAGAAGCTACTGTTCTGGTCAGTTTCCTAAGCAAAGTTGAAGTAGATATGGCCCATGTGTTTAGGAAGCACAGTTCTTTTGTTCTGAGCAAACTCACTGTTCTGGCCCTATAGGAAACACAGTAGAGTAGAAGAGTGCTCTTTCCTCAAAATCAGAGTGTCTTTCTTGTAAGGCGAGCTAGTGTTTGTTTCCTAGTCAGAAATGGAGTTGAATCACATGCAGTTTCTTGTCCTACGAGCAAGACTTGTTTTCTGTTAAGAAGAGTCACTATTGTGCTCCCATTGCCTTACACAGTGCAAATAGCACTCGCGTCTGTTCCCAGCAAGTACAGTGTATTGGACTGAAGAGAAGCTACTATTCTTGTAAGTTTCCTAAGCAGAGTGGAAATAGATATGGCCCGTGTGTGTAGGAGCACAGTTCTTTTGTTCTGAGCAAGCTCCCTGTTCTGGCCCTTTAGGAAACACAGTATAGTAGAAGAGAGCTCTTTTCTCAAAAGCAGTGTGTGTTTCTTGTACTGCGAGCTAGTGTTTGTTTCCCTGTTAGAAATGGAGTTTAGTTACATGCAGTTTCTGGTCCTACGAGCAAGACTTGTTTTCTGGTAAGAAGAGTCACTATTGCGATCCATTTGCCACACAGTGCAAATAGCACTCGCGTCTGCTGCCAACAAGTACAGTGTATTGGACTGAAGAGAAGATACTGTTCTTGTCAGTTTCCTAAGCAGAGTTGAAATAGATATGGCCCGTGTGTGTAGGAAGCACAGTTCTTTTATTCTGAGCAAGCTCACTCTTCTGGCGCTACAGGAAACACAGCAGAGTAGAAGAGTGCTCTTTTCTCAAAAGCAGAGTGTGTTTCTTGTAAGGCGAGCTAGTGTTTGTTTCCCATTCAGAAATGGAGTTGAATCACATGCAGTTTCTTGTCCTACGAGCAAGACTTGTTTTCTGGTAAGAAGAGTCACTCTTGCGATCCCATTGCCATACACAGTGCAAGTAGCACTCGCATCTGTTCCCAGCAAGTACAGTGTATTGGAATGAAGAGAAGCTACTGTTCTGGTCAGTTTCCTAAGCAGAGTTGAAGTAGATATGGCCCATGTGTTTAGGAAGCACAGTTCTTTTGTTCTGAGAAAACTCACTGTTCTGGCCCTATAGGAAACACAGTAGAGTAGAAGAGTGCTCTTTTCTCAAAATCAGAGTGTCTTTCTTGTAAGGCGAGCTAGTGTTTGTTTCCTAGTCAGAAATGGAGTTGAATCACATGCAGTTTCTGGTCCTACGAGCAAGAGTTGTTTTCTGGTAAGTAGAGTCACTATTGCGATCCAATTGCCACACAGTGCAAATAGCACTCACGTCTGTTCCCAGCAAGTACAGTTTATTGGACTGAAGAGAAGCTCCTCTTCTTGTCAGTTTCGTAAGCAGAGTGGAAATAGACATGGCCCGTGTGTGTAGGAAGCACAGTTCTTTTGTTCTCAGCAAGCTCACTGTGCTGGTACTATAGGAAACACAATAGAGTAGAAGAGTGCTTTTTCTCAAAAGCAGAGTGTGTTTCTTGTAAGGCGAGCTAGTGTTTGTTTCCCTGTCAGAAATGGAGTTGAATCACATGCAGTTTCTGGTCATACGAGCAAGAGTTGTTTTCTGTTAAGAAGAGTCAGTCTTGCGATCCCATTGCCATACAGAGTGCAAGCAGCACTCGCATCTGTTTCCAGCAAGTACAGTGTATTGGAATGAAGAGTAGCTACTGTTCTTGTCAGTTTCCTAAGCAGCGTTGAAGTAGATATGGCCCGTGTGTGTAGGAAGCACAGTTCTTTTGTTCTGAGGAAGCTCCCTGTTCTGGCCCTGTAGGAAACACAGTATAGTAGAAGAGTGCTCTTTTCTCAAAAGCAGTGTGTGTTTCTTGTACTGCGAGCTAGTGTTTGTTTCCCTGTTAGAAATGGAGTTTAATCACATGCAGTTTCTGGTCCTACAAGCAAGACTTGTTTTCTGGTAAGAAGAGTCACTATTGCGATCCATTTGCCACACAGTGCAAATAGCACTCGCTTCTGTTGCCAACAAGTACAGTGTATTGGAATGAAGAGAAGCTACTGCTCTTGTCAGTTTCTTAAGCAGAGTTGAAGTAGATATGGCCCATGTGTGTAGGAAGCACAGTTCTTTTGTTCTGAGTAAGCTCACTGTTCTGGCCCTATAGAAAACACAGCAGAGTAGAAGAGTGCTCTTTTCTCAAAAGCAGAGTGTGTTTCTTGGAAGGCGAGCTAGTGTTTGTTTCCCAGTCAGAAATGGAGTTGAATCACATGCAGTTTCTGGTCCTACGAGCAAGACTTGTTTTCTGGTAAGTAGAGTCACTATTGCGATCCATTTGCCACACAGTGCAAATAGCACTCACGTCTGTTCCCAGCAAGTACAGTTTATTGGACTGAAGAGAAGCTCCTTTTCTTGTCAGTTTCCTAAGCAGAGTGGAAATAGATATGGCCCGTGTGTGTAGGAAGCAAAGTTCTTTTGTTCTCAGCAAGCTCACTGTGCTGGTACTATAGGAAACACAATAGAGTAGAAGAGTGCTTTTTCTCAAAATCAGAGTGTCTTTCTTGTAAGGCGAGCTAGTGTTTGTTTCCCTGTCAGAAATGGAGTTGAATCACATGCAGTTTCTGGTCCTACGAGCAAGACTTATTTTCTGGTAAGAAGAGTCACTATTGCGATCCATTTGCCACACAGTGTAAATAGCACTCGCGTCTGTTGCCAGCAATACAGTGTATTGGACTGAAGAAGAGCTCCTGTTCTTGTCAGTTTCCTAAGCAGAGTTGAAGTAGGTATGGCCCGTGTGTGTAGTAAGCACAGTTCTTTTGTTCTGAGCAAGCTCACTGTTCTGGCCATATAGGAAACACAGTAGAGTAGAAGAGTGCTTTTTTTCAATAGCAGAGTGTGTTTCTTGTAAGGCGAGCTAGTGTTTGTTTCCCATTCAGAAATGGAGTTGAATCACATGCAGTTTCTGGTCCTAGGAGCAAAAGTTGTTTTCTGGTAAGAAGAGTCACTCTTGCGATCCCATTGCCATACACAGTGCAAGTAGCACTCGCATCTGTTCCCAGCAAGTACAGTGTATTGGAATGAAGAGAAGCTACTGTTCTGGTCAGTTTCCTAAGCAGAGTTGAAGTAGATATGGCCCATGTGTTTAGGAAGCACAGTTCTTTTGTTCTGAGAAAACTCACTGTTCTGGCCCTCTAGGAAACACAGTACAGTAGAAGAGTGCTCTTTTCTCAAAATCAGAGTGTCTTTATTGTAAGGCGAGCTAGTGTTTGTTTCCTAGTCAGAAATGGAGTTGAATCACATGCAGTTTCTGGTCCTACTAGCAAGAGTTGTTTTCTGGTAAGTAGAGTCACTATTGCGATCCATTTGCCACACAGTGCAAATAGCACTCACGTCTGTTCCCAGCAAGTACAGTTTATTGGACTGAAGAGAAGCTCCTCTTCTTGTCAGTTTCGTAAGCAGAGTGGAAATAGACATGGCCCGTGTGTGTAGGAAGCACAGTTCTTTTGTTCTCAGCAAGCTCACTGTTCTGGTACTATAGGAAACACAATAGAGTAGAAGAGTGCTTTTTCTCAAAAGCAGTGTGTGTTTCTTGTAGTGCGAGCTAGTGTTTGTTTCCCTGTTAGAAATGGAGTTGAATCACATACAGTTTCTGGTCCTACGAGCAAGACTTGTTTTCTGGTAAGAAGAGCCACTATTGCGATCCATTTGCCACACAGTGCAAATAGCACTCGCGTCTGTTGCCAACAAATACAGTGTATTGGACTGAAGAGAAGCTACTGTTCTTGTCAGTTTCCTAAGCAGAGTTGAAGTAGATATGGCCCGTGTGTGTAGGAAGCACAGTTCTTTTGTTCTGAGCAAACGCACTGGTCTGGCCCTATAGGAAACACAGCAGAGTAGAAGAGTGCTCTTTTCTCAAAAGCAGAGTGTGTTTCTTGGAAGGCGACCTAGTGTTTGTTTCCCAGTCAGAAATGGAGTTGAATCACATGCAGTTTCTGGTCCTACGAGCAAGACTTGTTTTCTGGTAAGTAGAGTCACTATTGCGATCCATTTGCCACACAGTGCAAATAGCACTCATGTCTGTTCCCAGCAAGTACAGTTTATTGGACTGAAGAGAAGCTCCTTTTCTTGTCAGTTTCCTAAGCAGAGTGGAAATAGATATGGCCCGTGTGTGTAGGAAGCAAAGTTCTTTTGTTCTCAGCAAGCTCACTGTGCTGGTACTATAGGAAACACAATAGAGTAGAAGAGTGCTTTTTCTCAAAATCAGAGTGTCTTTCTTGTAAGGCGAGCTAGTGTTTGTTTCCCTGTCAGAAATGGAGTTGAATCACATGCAGTTTCTGGTCCTACAAGCAAGACTTATTTTCTGGTAAGAAGAGTCACTATTGCGATCCATTTGCCACACAGTGTAAATAGCACTCGCGTCTGTTGCCAGCAATACAGTGTATTGGACTGAAGAAGAGCTCCTGTTCTTGTCAGTTTCCTAAGCAGAGTTGAAGTAGGTATGGCCCGTGTGTGTAGTAAGCACAGTTCTTTTGTTCTGAGCAAGCTCACTGTTCTGGCCATATAGGAAACACAGTAGAGAAGAAGAGTGCTCTTTTCTCAATAGCAGAGTGTGTTTCTTGTAAGGCGAGCTAGTGTTTGTTTCCCATTCAGAAGTGGAGTTGAATCACATGCAGTTTCTGGTCCTAGGAGCAAGAGTTGTTTTCTGGTAAGAAGAGTCACTCTTGCGAACCCATTGCCATACACAGTGCAAGTAGCACTCGCATCTGTTTCCAGCAAGTACAGTGTATTGGACTGAAGAGAAGCTACTGTTCTTGTCAGTTTCCTAAGCAGAGTTGAAGTAGATATGGCCGGTGTGTAGGAAGCACTGTTCTTTTGTTCTGAGGAAGCTCACTGTTCTGGCCCTATAGGAAACACAGCAGAGTAGAAGAGTGCTCTTTTCTCAAAAGCAGTGTGTGTTTCTTGTACTGCGAGCTAGTGTTTGTTTCCCTGTTAGAAATGGAGTTTAGTCACATGCAGTTTCTGGTCCTACGAGCAAGACTTGTTTTCTGGTAAGAAGAGTCACTATTGCGATCCATTTGCCACACAGTGCAAATAGCACTCGCGTCTGTTGCCAACAAGTACAGTGTATTGGACTGAAGAGAAGATACTGTTCTTGTCAGTTTCCTAAGCAGAGTTGAATTAGATATGGCCCGTGTGTGCAGGAAGCACAGTTCTTTTGTTCTGAGCAAGCTCACTGTTCTGGCCCTATTGGAAACACAGCAGAGTAGAAGAGTGCTCTTTTCTCAAAAGCAGAGTGTGTTTCTTGGAAGGCGAGCTAGTGTTTGTTTCCCAGTCAGAAATGGAGTTGAATCACATGCAGTTTCTGGTCCTACGAGCAAGAGTTTTTTTCTGGTAAGAAGCGTCTCTATTGCGTTCTAATTGCCATACACAGTGCAAGTAGCACTCGCATCTGTTCCCAGCAAGTACAGTGTATTGGAATGAAGAGAAGCTACTGTTCTTGTCAGTTTCCTAAGCAGAGTTGAAGTAGGTATGGCCCATGTGTTTAGGAAGCACAGTTCTTTTGTTCTGAGCAAACTCACTATTCTGGCCCTATAGGAAACACAGTAGAGTAGAAGAGTGCTCTTTTCTCAAAATCAGAGTGTCTTTTGTGTAAGGCGAGCTAGTGTTTGTTTCCTAGTCAGAAATGGAGTTGAATCACATGCAGTTTCTGGTCCTACGAGCAAGAGTTGTTTTCTGGTAAGTAGAGTCACTATTGCGATCCATTTGCCACACAGTGCAAATAGCACTCACGTCTGTTCCCAGCAAGTACAGTTTATTGGACTGAAGAGAAGCTACTCTTCTTGTCAGTTTCGTAAGCAGAGTGGAAATAGACATGGCCCGTGTGTGTAGGAAGCACAGTTCTTTTGTTCTCAGCAAGCTCACTGTTCTGGTACTATAGGAAACACAGTAGAGTAGAAGAGTGCTTTTTCTCAAAAGCAGAGTGTGTTTCTTGTAAGGCGAGCTAGTGTTTGTTTCCCTGTCAGAAATGGAGTTGAATCACATGCAGTTTCTGGTCCAACGAGCAAGAGTTGTTTTCTGTTAAGAAGAGTCAGTCTTGCGATCCCATTGCCATACAGAGTGCAAGCAGCACTCGCATCTGTTTCCAGCAAGTACAGTGTATTGGAATGAAGAGTAGCTACTGTTCTTGTCAGTTTCCTAAGCAGCGTTGAAGTAGATATGGCCCGTGTGTGTAGGAAGCACAGTTCTTTTGTTCTGAGGAAGCTCCCTGTTCTGGCCCTATAGGAAACACAGTATAGTAGAAGAGTGCTCTTTTCTCAAAAGCAGTGTGTGTTTCTTGTACTGCGAGCTAGTGTTTGTTTCCCTGTTAGAAATGGAGTTTAATCACATGCAGTTTCTGGTCCTACAAGCAAGACTTGTTTTCTGGTAAGAAGAGTCACTATTGCGATCCATTTGCCACACAGTGCAAATAGCACTCGCTTCTGTTGCCAACAAGTACAGTGTATTGGAATGAAGAGAAGCTACTGTTCTTGTCAGTTTCTTAAGCAGAGTTGAAGTAGATATGGCCCATGTGTGTAGGAAGCACAGTTCTTTTGTTCTGAGTAAGCTCACTGTTCTGGCCCTATAGAAAACACAGCAGAGTAGAAGAGTGCTCTTTTCTCAAAAGCAGAGTGTGTTTCTTGGAAGGCGAGCTAGTGTTTGTTTCCCAGTCAGAAATGGAGTTGAATCACATGCAGTTTCTGGTCCTACGAGCAAGACTTGTTTTCTGGTAAGTAGAGTCACTATTGCGATCCATTTGCCACACAGTGCAAATAGCACTCACGTCTGTTCCCAGCAAGTACAGTTTATTGGACTGAAGAGAAGCTCCTTTTCTTGTCAGTTTCCTAAGCAGAGTGGAAATAGATATGGCCCGTGTGTGTAGGAAGCAAAGTTCTTTTGTTCTCAGCAAGCTCACTGTGCTGGTACTATAGGAAACACAATAGAGTAGAAGAGTGCTTTTTCTCAAAATCAGAGTGTCTTTCTTGTAAGGCGAGCTAGTGTTTGTTTCCCTGTCAGAAATGGAGTTGAATCACATGCAGTTTCTGGTCCTACGAGCAAGACTTATTTTCTGGTAAGAAGAGTCACTATTGCGATCCATTTGCCACACAGTGTAAATAGCACTCGCGTCTGTTGCCAGCAATACAGTGTATTGGACTGAAGAAGAGCTCCTGTTCTTGTCAGTTTCCTAAGCAGAGTTGAAGTAGGTATGGCCCGTGTGTGTAGTAAGCACAGTTCTTTTGTTCTGAGCAAGCTCACTGTTCTGGCCATATAGGAAACACAGTAGAGTAGAAGAGTGCTTTTTTTCAATAGCAGAGTGTGTTTCTTGTAAGGCAAGCTAGTGTTTGTTTCCCATTCAGAAATGGAGTTGAATCACATGCAGTTTCTGGTCCTAGGAGCAAGAGTTGTTTTCTGGTAAGAAGAGTCACTCTTGCGATCCCATTGCCATACACAGTGCAAGTAGCACTCGCATCTGTTCCCAGCAAGTACAGTGTATTGGAATGAAGAGAAGCTACTGTTCTGGTCAGTTTCCTAAGCAGAGTTGAAGTAGATATGGCCCATGTGTTTAGGAAGCACAGTTCTTTTGTTCTGAGAAAACTCACTGTTCTGGCCCTATAGGAAACACAGTAGTGTAGAAGAGTGCTCTTTTCTCAAAATCAGAGTGTCTTTCTTGTAAGGCGAGCTAGTGTTTGTTTCCTAGTCAGAAATGGAGTTGAATCACATGCAGTTTCTGGTCCTACTAGCAAGAGTTGTTTTCTGGTAAGTAGAGTCACTATTGCGATCCATTTGCCACACAGTGCAAATAGCACTCACGTCTGTTCCCAGCAAGTACAGTTTATTGGACTGAAGAGAAGCTCCTCTTCTTGTCAGTTTCGTAAGCAGAGTGGAAATAGACATGGCCCGTGTGTGTAGGAAGCACAGTTCTTTTGTTCTCAGCAAGCTCACTGTTCTGGTACTATAGGAAACACAATAGAGTAGAAGAGTGCTTTTTCTCAAAAGCAGTTTGTGTTTCTTGTAGTGCGAGCTAGTGTTTGTTTCCCTGTTAGAAATGGAGTTGAATCACATACAGTTTCTGGTCCTACGAGCAAGACTTGTTTTCTGGTAAGAAGAGTCACTATTGCGATCCATTTGCCACGCAGTGCAAATAGCACTCGCGTCTGTTGCCAACAAATACAGTGTATTGGACTGAAGAGAAGCTACTGTTCTTGTCAGTTTCCTAAGCAGAGTTGAAGTAGATATGGCCCGTGTGTGTAGGAAGCACAGTTCTTTTGTTCTGAGCAAACGCACTGGTCTGGCCCTATAGGAAACACAGCAGAGTAGAAGAGTGCTCTTTTCTCAAAAGCAGAGTGTGTTTCTTGGAAGGCGACCTAGTGTTTGTTTCCCAGTCAGAAATTGAGTTGAATCACATGCAGTTTCTGGTCCTACGAGCAAGACTTGTTTTCTGGTAAGTAGAGTCACTATTGCGATCCATTTGCCACACAGTGCAAATAGCACTCACGTCTGTTGCCAGCAATACAGTGTATTGGACTGAAGAGAAGCTCCTCTTCTTGTCAGTTTCCTAAGCAGAGTGGAAATAGATATGGCCCGTGTGTGTAGGAAGCACAGTTCTTTTGTTCTCAGCAAGCTCACTGTGCTAGTACTATAGGAAACACAATAGAGTAGAAGAGTGCTTTTTCTCAAAAGCAGAGTGTGTTTCTTGTAAGGCGAGCTAGTGTTTGTTTCCCTGTCAGAAATGGAGTTGAATCACATGCAGTTTCTGGTCCTACGAGCAAGACTTATTTTCTGGTAAGAAGAGTCACCATTGCGATCCATTTGCCACACAGTGTAAATAGCACTCGCGTCTATTGCCAGCAATACAGTGTATTGGACTGAAGAAGAGCTCCTGTTCTTGTCAGTTTCCTAAGCAGAGTTGAAGTATGTATGGCCCGTGTGTTTAGTAAGCACAGTTCTTTTGTTCTGAGCAAGCTCACTGTTCTGGCCATATAGGAAACACAGTAGAGTAGAAGAGTGCTCTTTTCTCAATAGCAGAGTGTGTTTCTTGTAAGGCGAGCTAGTGTTTGTTTCCCATTCAGAAATGGAGTTGAATCACATGCAGTTTCTGGTCCTAGGAGCAAGAGTTGTTTTCTGGTAAGAAGAGTCACTCTTGCGATCCCATTGCCATACACAGTGCAAGTTGCCCTCGCATCTGTTTCCAGCAAGTACAGTGTATTGGACTGAAGAGAAGCTACTGTTCTTGTCAGTTTCCTAAGCAGAGTTGAAATAGATATGGCCCATGTGTGTAGTTAGCACAGTTCATTTGTTCTGAGCAAGCTCACTGTTCTGGCCCTATAGGAAACACAGCAGAGTGGAAGAGTGCTCTTTTCTCAAAAGCAGAGTGTGTTTCTTGGAAGGCGAGCTAGTGTTTGTTTCCCAGTCAGAAATGGAATTGAATCACATGCAGTTTCTGGTCCTACGAGCAAGACTTATTTTCTGGTAAGAAGAGTCACTATTGCGATCCATTTGCCACACAGTGTAAATAGCACTCGCGTCTGTTGCCAGCAATACAGTGTATTGGACTGAAGAAGAGCTCCTGTTCTTGTCAGTTTCCTAAGCAGAGTTGAAGTAGGTATGGCCCGTGTGTGTAGTAAGCACAGTTCTTTTGTTCTGAGCAAGCTCACTGTTCTGGCCATATAGGAAACACAGTAGAGTAGAAGAGTGCTCTTTTCTCAATAGCAGAGTGTGTTTCTTGTAAGGCGAGCTAGTGTTTGTTTCCCATTCAGAAATGGAGTTGAATCACATGCAGTTTCTGGTCCTATGAGCAAGAGTTGTTTTCTGGTAAGAAGAGTCACTCTTGCGATCCCATTGCCATACACAGTGCAAGTAGCACTCGCATCTGTTTCCAGCAAGTACAGTGTATTGGACTGAAGAGAAGCTACTCTTCTTGTCAGTTTCCTAAGCAGAGTTGAAGTAGATATGGCCGGTGTGTAGGAAGCACAGTTCTTTTTGTTCTGAGGAAGCTCACTGTTCTGGCCCTATAGGAAACACAGCAGAGTAGAAGAGTGCTCTTTTCTCAAAAGCAGTGTGTGTTTCTTGTACTGCGAGCTAGTGTTTGTTTCCCTGTTAGAAATGGAGTTTAGTCACATGCAGTTTCTGGTCCTACGAGCAAGACTTGTTTTCTGGTAAGAAGAGTCACTATTGCGATCCATTTGCCACACAGTGCAAATAGCACTCGCGTCTGTTGCCAACAAGTACAGTGTATTGGACTGAAGAGAAGATACTGTTCTTGTCAGTTTCCAAAGCAGAGTTGAAATAGATATGGCCCGTGTGTGTAAGAAGCACAGTTCTTTTGTTCTGAGCAAGCTCACTCTTCTGGCCCTATAGGAAACACAGCACAGTAGAAGAGTGCTCTTTTCTCAAAAGCAGAGTGTGTTTCTTGGAAGGCGAGCTAGTGTTTGTTTCCCAGTCAGAAATGGAGTTGAATCACATGCAGTTTCTGGTCCTATGAGCAAGAGTTTTTTTCTGGTAAGAAGAGTCTCTATTGCGTTCTATTTGCCATACACAGTGCAAGTAGCACTCGCATCGGTTCCCAGCAAGTACAGTGTATTGGAATGAAGAGAAGCTACTGTTCTTGTCAGTTTCCTAAGCAGAGTTGAAGTAGATATGGCCCATGTGTTTAGGAAGCATAGTTCTTTTGTTCTGAGCAAACTCACTGTTCTGGCCCTATAGGAAACACAGTAGAGTAGAAGAGTGCTCTTTTCTCAAAATCAGAGTGTCTTTCTTGTAAGGCGAGCTAGTGTTTGTTTCCTAGTCAGAAATGGAGTTGAATCACATGCAGTTTCTTGTCCTACGAGCAAGACTTGTTTTCTGTTAAGAAGAGTCACTATTGTGCTCCCATTGCCATACACAGTGCAAATAGCACTCGCGTCTGTTCCCAGCAAGTACAGTGTATTGGAATGAAGAGAAGCTACTATTCTTGTCATTTTCCTATGCAGAGTGGAAATAGATATGGCCCGTGTGTGTAGGAGCACAGTTCTTTTGTTCTGAGCAAGCTCCCTGTTCTGGCCCTATAGGAAACACAGTATAGTAGAAGAGAGCTCTTTTCTCAAAAGCAGTGTGTGTTTCTTGTACTGCGAGCTAGTGTTTGTTTCCCTGTTAAAAACGGAGTTTAATCACATGCAGTTTCAGGTCCTACGAGCAAGACTTGTTTTCTGGTAAGAAGAGTCACTATTGCGATCCATTTGCCACACAGTGCAAATAGCACTCGCGTCTGTTGCCAACAAGTACAGTGTATTGGACTAAAGAGAAGCTACTGTTCTTGTCAGTTTCCTAAGCAGAGTTGAAGTAGTTATGGCCCGTGTGTGTAGGAAGCACAGTTCTTTTGTTCTGAGCAAGCTCACTGTTCTGGCCCTATTGGAAACACAGCAGAGTAGAATAGTGCTCTTTTCTCAAAAGCAGAGTGTGTTTCTTGGAAGGCGAGCTAGTGTTTGTTTCCCAGTCAGAAATGGAGTTGAATCACATGCAGTTTCTGGTCCTACGAGCAAGAGTTTTTTTCTGGTAAGAAGAGTCTCTATTGCGTTCTAATTGCCATACACAGTGCAAGTAGCACTGGCATCTGTTCCCAGCAAGTAGAGTGTATTGTACTGAAGAGAAGCTACTGTTCTTGTCAGTTTCCTAAGCAGAGTTGAAGTTGATATGGCCCATGGGTTTAGGAAGCACAGTTCTTTTGTTCTGAGCAAACTCACTGGCCTGAAGAGAAGCTACTATTCTTGTCAGTTTCCTAAGCAGAGTGGAAATAGACATGGCCCGTGTGTGTAGGAAGCACAGTTCTTTTGTTCTCAGCAAGCTCACTGTTCTGGTACTATAGGAAACACAGTAGAGTAGAAGAGTGCTTTTTCTCAAAAGCAGAGTGTGTTTCTTGTAAGGCGAGCTAGTGTTTGTTTCCCTGTCAGAAATGGAGTTGAATCACATGCAGTTTCTGGTCCAACGAGCAAGAGTTGTTTTCTGTTAAGAAGAGTCAGTCTTGCGATCCCATTGCCATACAGAGTGCAAGCAGCACTCGCATCTGTTTCCAGCAAGTACAGTGTATTGGAATGAAGAGTAGCTACTGTTCTTGTCAGTTTCCTAAGCAGCGTTGAAGTAGATATGGCCCGTGTGTGTAGGAAGCACAGTTCTTTTGTTCTGAGGAAGCTCCCTGTTCTGGCCCTATAGGAAACACAGTATAGTAGAAGAGTGCTCTTTTCTCAAAAGCAGTGTGTGTTTCTTGTACTGCGAGCTAGTGTTTGTTTCCCTGTTAGAAATGGAGTTTAATCACATGCAGTTTCTGGTCCTACAAGCAAGACTTGTTTTCTGGTAAGAAGAGTCACTATTGCGATCCATTTGCCACACAGTGCAAATAGCACTCGCTTCTGTTGCCAACAAGTACAGTGTATTGGAATGAAGAGAAGCTACTGTTCTTGTCAGTTTCTTAAGCAGAGTTGAAGTAGATATGGCCCATGTGTGTAGGAAGCACAGTTCTTTTGTTCTGAGTAAGCTCACTGTTCTGGCCCTATAGAAAACACAGCAGAGTAGAAGAGTGCTCTTTTCTCAAAAGCAGAGTGTGTTTCTTGGAAGGCGAGCTAGTGTTTGTTTCCCAGTCAGAAATGGAGTTGAATCACATGCAGTTTCTGGTCCTACGAGCAAGACTTGTTTTCTGGTAAGTAGAGTCACTATTGCGATCCATTTGCCACACAGTGCAAATAGCACTCACGTCTGTTCCCAGCAAGTACAGTTTATTGGACTGAAGAGAAGCTCCTTTTCTTGTCAGTTTCCTAAGCAGAGTGGAAATAGATATGGCCCGTGTGTGTAGGAAGCAAAGTTCTTTTGTTCTCAGCAAGCTCACTGTGCTGGTACTATAGGAAACACAATAGAGTAGAAGAGTGCTTTTTCTCAAAATCAGAGTGTCTTTCTTGTAAGGCGAGCTAGTGTTTGTTTCCCTGTCAGAAATGGAGTTGAATCACATGCAGTTTCTGGTCCTACGAGCAAGACTTATTTTCTGGTAAGAAGAGTCACTATTGTGATCCATTTGCCACACAGTGTAAATAGCACTCGCGTCTGTTGCCAGCAATACACTGTATTGGACTGAAGAAGAGCTCCTGTTCTTGTCAGTTTCCTAAGCAGAGTTGAAGTAGGTATGGCCCGTGTGTGTAGTAAGCACAGTTCTTTTGTTCTGAGCAAGCTCACTGTTCTGGCCATATAGGAAACACAGTAGAGTAGAAGAGTGCTTTTTTTCAATAGCAGAGTGTGTTTCTTGTAAGGCGAGCTAGTGTTTGTTTCCCATTCAGAAATGGAGTTGAATCACATGCAGTTTCTGGTCCTAGGAGCAAGAGTTGTTTTCTGGTAAGAAGAGTCACTCTTGCGATCCCATTGCCATACACAGTGCAAGTAGCACTCGCATCTGTTCCCAGCAAGTACAGTGTATTGGAATGAAGAGAAGCTACTGTTCTGGTCAGTTTCCTAAGCAGAGTTGAAGTAGATATGGCCCGTGTGTTTAGGAAGCACAGTTCTTTTGTTCTGAGAAAACTCACTGTTCTGGCCCTATAGGAAACACAGTAGAGTAGAAGAGTGCTCTTTTCTCAAAATCAGAGTGTCTTTCTTGTAAGGCGAGCTAGTGTTTGTTTCCTAGTCAGAAATGGAGTTGAATCACATGCAGTTTCTGGTCCTACGAGCAAGAGTTGTTTTCTGGTAAGTAGAGTCACTATTGCGATCCATTTGCCACACAGTGCAAATAGCACTCACGTCTGTTCCCAGCAAGTACAGTTTATTGGACTGAAGAGAAGCTCCTCTTCTTGTCAGTTTCGTAAGCAGAGTGGAAATAGACATGGCCCGTGTGTGTAGGAAGCACAGTTCTTTTGTTCTCAGCAAGCTCACTGTTCTGGTACTATAGGAAACACAAGAGAGTAGAGGAGTGCTTTTTCTCAAAAGCAGAGTGTGTTTCTTGTAAGGCGAGCTAGTGTTTGTTTCCCTGTCAGAAATGGAGTTGAATCACATGCAGTTTCTGGTCCTACGAGCAAGAGTTGTTTTCTGTTAAGAAAAGTCAGTCTTGCGATCCCATTGCCATACAGAGTGCAAGCAGCACTCGCATCTGTTTCCAGCAAGTACAGTGTATTGGAATGAAGAGTAGCTACTGTTCTTGTCAGTTTCCTAAGCAGCGTTGAAGTAGATATGGCCCGTGTGTAGGAAGCACAGTTCTTTTGTTCTGAGGAAGCTCCCTGTTCTGGCCCTATAGGAAACACAGTATAGTAGAAGAGTGCTCTTTTCTCAAAAGCAGTGTGTGTTTCTTGTACTGCGAGCTAGTGTTTGTTTCCCTGTTAGAAATGGAGTTTAATCACATGCAGTTTCTGGTCCTACAAGCAAGACTTGTTTTCTGGTAAGAAGAGTCACTATTGCGATCCATTTGCCACACAGTGCAAATAGCACTCGCTTCTGTTGCCAACAAGTACAGTGTATTGGAATGAAGAGAAGCTACTGCTCTTGTCAGTTTCTTAAGCAGAGTTGAAGTAGATATGGCCCATGTGTGTAGGAAGCACAGTTCTTTTGTTCTGAGTAAGCTCACTGTTCTGGCCCTATAGAAAACACAACAGAGTAGAAGAGTGCTCTTTTCTCAAAAGCAGAGTGTGTTTCTTGGAAGGCGAGCTAGTGTTTGTTTCCCAGTCAGAAATGGAGTTGAATCACATGCAGTTTCTGGTCCTACGAGCAAGAGTTGTTTTCTGGTAAGAAGAGTCACTCTTGCGATCCCATTGCCATACACAGTGCAAATAGCACTCGCATCTGTTCCCAGCAAGTACAGTGTATTGGACTGAAGAGAAGCTACTGTTCTTGTCAGTTTCCTAAGCAGAGTTGAAGTAGATATGGCCGGTGTGTAGGAAGCACAGTTCTTTTGTTCTGAGGAAGCTCACTGTTCTGGCCCTATAGTAAACACAGCAGAGTAGAAGAGTGCTCTTTTCTAAAAAGCAGTGTGTGTTTCTTGTACTGCGAGCTAGTGTTTGTTTCCCTGTTAGAAATGGAGTTTAGTCACATGCAGTTTCTGGTCCTACGAGCAAGACTTGTTTTCTGGTAAGAAGAGTCACTATTGCGATCCATTTGCCACACAGTGCAAATAGCACTCGCGTCTGTTGCCAACAAGTACAGTGTATTGGACTGAAGAGAAGATACTGTTCTTGTCAGTTTCCTAAGCAGAGTTGAAATAGATATGGCCCGTGTGTGTAGGAAGCACAGTTTTTGTTCTGAGCAAGCTCACTCTTCTGACGCTATAGGAAACACAGCAGAGTAGAAGAGTGCTCTTTTCTCAAAAGCAGAGTGTGTTTCTTGGAAGGCGAGCTAGTGTTTGTTTCCCAGTCAGAAATGGAGTTGAATCACATGCAGTTTCTGGTCCTACGAGCAAGAGTTTTTTTCTGGTAAGAAGAGTCTCTATTGCGTTCTAATTGCCATACACAGTGCAAGTAGCACTCGCATCTGTTCCCAGCAAGTACAGTGTATTGGAATGAAGAGAAGCTACTGTTCTGGTCAGTTTCCTAAGCAAAGTTGAAGTAGATATGGCCCATGTGTTTAGGAAGCACAGTTCTTTTGTTCTGAGCAAACTCACTGTTCTGGCCCTATAGGAAACACAGTAGAGTAGAAGAGTGCTCTTTCCTCAAAATCAGAGTGTCTTTCTTGTAAGGCGAGCTAGTGTTTGTTTCCTAGTCAGAAATGGAGTTGAATCACATGCAGTTTCTTGTCCTACGAGCAAGACTTGTTTTCTGTTAAGAAGAGTCACTATTGTGCTCCCATTGCCTTACACAGTGCAAATAGCACTCACGTCTGTTCCCAGCAAGTACAGTGTATTGGACTGAAGAGAAGCTACTATTCTTGTAAGTTTCCTAAGCAGAGTGGAAATAGATATGGCCCGTGTGTGTAGGAGCACAGTTCTTTTGTTCTGAGCAAGCTCCCTGTTCTGGCCCTTTAGGAAACACAGTATAGTAGAAGAGAGCTCTTTTCTCAAAAGCAGTGTGTGTTTCTTGTACTGCGAGCTAGTGTTTGTTTCCCTGTTAGAAATGGAGTTTAGTCACATGCAGTTTCTGGTCCTACGAGCAAGACTTGTTTTCTGGTAAGAAGAGTCACTATTGCGATCCATTTGCCACACAGTGCAAATAGCACTCGCGTCTGCTGCCAACAAGTACAGTGTATTGGACTGAAGAGAAGATACTGTTCTTGTCAGTTTCCTAAGCAGAGTTGAAATAGATATGGCCCGTGTGTGTAGGAAGCACAGTTCTTTTATTCTGAGCAAGCTCACTCTTCTGGCACTACAGGAAACACAGCAGAGTAGAAGAGTGCTCTTTTCTTAAAAGCAGAGTGTGTTTCTTGTAAGGCGAGCTAGTGTTTGTTTCCCATTCAGAAATGGAGTTGAATCACATGCAGTTTCTTGTCCTACGAGCAAGACTTGTTTTCTGGTAAGAAGAGTCACTCTTGCGATCCCATTGCCATACACAGTGCAAGTAGCACTCGCATCTGTTCCCAGCAAGTACAGTGTATTGGAATGAAGAGAAGCTACTGTTCTGGTCAGTTTCCTAAGCAGAGTTGAAGTAGATATGGCCCATGTGTTTAGGAAGCACAGTTCTTTTGTTCTGAGAAAACTCACTGTTCTGGCCCTATTGGAAACACAGCAGAGTAGAAGAGTGCTCTTTTCTCAAAAGCAGAGTGTGTTTCTTGGAAGGCGAGCTAGTGTTTGTTTCCCAGTCAGAAATGGAGTTGAATCACATGCAGTTTCTGGTCCTACGAGCAAGAGTTGTTTTCTGGTAAGTAGAGTCACTATTGCGATCCAATTGCCACACAGTGCAAATAGCACTCACGTCTGTTCCCAGCAAGTACAGTTTATTGGACTGAAGAGAAGCTCCTCTTCTTGTCAGTTTCGTAAGCAGAGTGGAAATAGACATGGCCCGTGTGTGTAGGAAGCACAGTTCTTTTGTTCTCAGCAAGCTCACTGTGCTGGTACTATAGGAAACACAATAGAGTAGAAGAGTGCTTTTTCTCAAAAGCAGAGTGTGTTTCTTGTAAGGCGAGCTAGTGTTTGTTTCCCTGTCAGAAATGGAGTTGAATCACATGCAGTTTCTGGTCATACGAGCAAGAGTTGTTTTCTGTTAAGAAGAGTCAGTCTTGCGATCCCATTGCCATACAGAGTGCAAGCAGCACTCGCATCTGTTTCCAGCAAGTACAGTGTATTGGAATGAAGAGTAGCTACTGTTCTTGTCAGTTTCCTAAGCAGCGTTGAAGTAGATATGGCCCGTGTGTGTAGGAAGCACAGTTCTTTTGTTCTGAGGAAGCTCCCTGTTCTGGCCCTATAGGAAACACAGTATAGTAGAAGAGTGCTCTTTTCTCAAAAGCAGTGTGTGTTTCTTGTACTGCGAGCTAGTGTTTGTTTCCCTGTTAGAAATGGAGTTTAATCACATGCAGTTTCTGGTCCTACAAGCAAGACTTGTTTTCTGGTAAGAAGAGTCACTATTGCGATCCATTTGCCACACAGTGCAAATAGCACTCGCTTCTGTTGCCAACAAGTACAGTGTATTGGAATGAAGAGAAGCTACTGCTCTTGTCAGTTTCTTAAGCAGAGTTGAAGTAGATATGGCCCATGTGTGTAGGAAGCACAGTTCTTTTGTTCTGAGTAAGCTCACTGTTCTGGCCCTATAGAAAACACAGCAGAGTAGAAGAGTGCTCTTTTCTCAAAAGCAGTGTGTGTTTCTTGGAAGGCGAGCTAGTGTTTGTTTCCCAGTCAGAAATGGAGTTGAATCACATGCAGTTTCTGGTCCTACGAGCAAGACTTGTTTTCTGGTAAGTAGAGTCACTATTGCGATCCATTTGCCACACAGTGCAAATAGCACTCACGTCTGTTCCCAGCAAGTACAGTTTATTGGACTGAAGAGAAGCTCCTTTTCTTGTCAGTTTCCTAAGCAGAGTGGAAATAGATATGGCCCGTGTGTGTAGGAAGCAAAGTTCTTTTGTTCTCAGCAAGCTCACTGTGCTGGTACTATAGGAAACACAATAGAGTAGAAGAGTGCTTTTTCTCAAAATCAGAGTGTCTTTCTTGTAAGGCGAGCTAGTGTTTGTTTCCCTGTCAGAAATGGAGTTGAATCACATGCAGTTTCTGGTCCTACGAGCAAGACTTATTTTCTGGTAAGAAGAGTCACTATTGCGATCCATTTGCCACACAGTGTAAATAGCACTCGCGTCTGTTGCCTGCAATACAGTGTATTGGACTGAAGAAGAGCTCCTGTTCTTGTCAGTTTCCTAAGCAGAGTTGAAGTAGGTATGGCCCGTGTGTGTAGTAAGCACAGTTCTTTTGTTCTGAGCAAGCTCACTGTTCTGGCCATATAGGAAACACAGTAGAGTAGAAGAGTGGTTTTTTTCAATAGCAGAGTGTGTTTCTTGTAAGGCGAGCTAGTGTTTGTTTCCCATTCAGAAATGGAGTTGAATCACATGCAGTTTCTGGTCCTAGGAGCAAGAGTTGTTTTCTGGTAAGAAGAGTCACTCTTGCGATCCCATTGCCATACACAGTGCAAGTAGCACTCGCATCTGTTCCCAGCAAGTACAGTGTATTGGAATGAAGAGAAGCTACTGTTCTGGTCAGTTTCCTAAGCAGAGTTGAAGTAGATATGGCCCATGTGTTTAGGAAGCACAGTTCTTTTGTTCTGAGAAAACACACTGTTCTGGCCCTATAGGAAACACAGTAGAGTAGAAGAGTGCTCTTTTCTCAAAATCAGAGTGTCTTTCTTGTAAGGCGAGCTAGTGTTTGTTTCCTAGTCAGAAATGTAGTTGAATCACATGCAGTTTCTTGTCCTACGAGCAAGACTTGTTTTCTGTTAAGAAGAGTCACTATTGTGCTCCCATTGCCTTACACAGTGCAAATAGCACTCGCGTCTGTTCCCAGCAAGTACAGTGTATTGGACTGAAGAGAAGCTACTATTCTTGTAAGTTTCCTAAGCAGAGTGGAAATAGATATGGCCCGTGTGTGTAGGAGCACAGTTCTTTTGTTCTGAGCAAGCTCCCTGTTCTGGCCCTTTAGGAAACACAGTATAGTAGAAGAGAGCTCTTTTCTCAAAAGCAGTGTGTGTTTCTTGTACTGCGAGCTAGTGTTTGTTTCCCTGTTAGAAATGGAGTTTAGTCACATGCAGTTTCTGGTAATACGAGCAAGACTTGTTTTCTGGTAAGAAGAGTCACTATTGCGATCCATTTGCCACACAGTGCAAATAGCACTCGCGTCTGCTGCCAACAAGTACAGTGTATTGGACTGAAGAGAAGATACTGTTCTTGTCAGTTTCCTAAGCAGAGTTGAAATAGATATGGCCCGTGTGTGTAGGAAGCACAGTTCTTTTATTCTGAGCAAGCTCACTCTTCTGGCGCTACAGGAAACACAGCAGAGTAGAAGAGTGCTCTTTTCTCAAAAGCAGAGTGTGTTTCTTGGAAGGCGAGCTAGTGTTTGTTTCCCAGTCAGAAATGGAGTTGAATCACATGCAGTTTCTGGTCCTACGAGCAAGAGTTTTTTTCTGGTAAGAAGCGTCTCTATTGCGTTCTAATTGCCATACACAGTGCAAGTAGCACTCGCATCTGTTCCCAGCAAGTACAGTGTATTGGAATGAAGAGAAGCTACTGTTCTTGTCAGTTTCCTAAGCAGAGTTGAAGTAGGTATGGCCCATGTGTTTAGGAAGCACAGTTCTTTTGTTCTGAGCAAACTCACTATTCTGGCCCTATAGGAAACACAGTAGAGTAGAAGAGTGCTCTTTTCTCAAAATCAGAGTGTCTTTTGTGTAAGGCGAGCTAGTGTTTGTTTCCTAGTCAGAAATGGAGTTGAATCACATGCAGTTTCTGGTCCTACGAGCAAGAGTTGTTTTCTGGTAAGTAGAGTCACTATTGCGATCCATTTGCCACACAGTGCAAATAGCACTCACGTCTGTTCCCAGGAAGTACAGTTTATTGGACTGAAGAGAAGCTCCTCTTCTTGTCAGTTTCGTAAGCAGAGTGGAAATAGACATGGCCCGTGTGTGTAGGAAGCACACAGTTCTTTTGTTCTGAGCAAGCTCCCTGTTCAGACCCCATAGGAAACACAGTAGAGTAGAAAAGTGCTCTTTTCTCAAAAGCAAATTGTGTTTCTTGTAAGGCGAACTAGCGTTTGTTTCCCAGACCTAAATGGAGTTGAATCCCATGCAGTATCTGGTCCTACGAGCAAGCGTTGTTTTCTGGTAAGAAGAGTCACTATTGCGCACCCATTGCCATACACAGGGCAAATAGCACTAGCTTCTGCTTCCAGCAAGTACAGTGTATTGGACTGAAGAGGAGCTAATGTTCTTGTCAGTTTCCTAAGCAGAGTTGAACTAGATATGGTCCCGTGTGTGTAGGAAGCACAGTTCTTTTGTTCTGAGCAAGCTCACTCCGTTCGGGACCCCATAGGAAACACAGTAGAGTAGAAGAGTGCCCTTTTCTCAAAAGCAGAGTGAATTTTTTGTAAGGCGAGCAAGTGTTTGTTTCCCAGTCAGAAATGGAGTTGTGCAGTTTCTGGTCCTACAAGCAAGACTTGTTTTCTGGTAAGAAGAGTCACTATTGCGATCCATTTGCCACACAGTGCAAATAGCACTCGCTTCTGTTGCCAACAAGTACAGTGTATTGGAATGAAGAGAAGCTACTGTTCTTGTCAGTTTCTTAAGCAGAGTTGAAGTAGATATGGCCCATGTGTGTAGGAAGCACAGTTCTTTTGTTCTGAGTAAGCTCACTGTTCTGGCCCTATAGAAAACACAGCAGAGTAGAAGAGTGCTCTTTTCTCAAAAGCAGAGTGTGTTTCTTGGAAGGCGAGCTAGTGTTTGTTTCCCAGTCAGAAATGGAGTTGAATCACATGCAGTTTCTGGTCCTACGAGCAAGACTTGTTTTCTGGTAAGTAGAGTCACTATTGCGATCCATTTGCCACACAGTGCAAATAGCACTCACGTCTGTTCCCAGCAAGTACAGTTTATTGGACTGAAGAGAAGCTCCTTTTCTTGTCAGTTTCCTAAGCAGAGTGGAAATAGATATGGCCCGTGTGTGTAGGAAGCAAAGTTCTTTTGTTCTCAGCAAGCTCACTGTGCTGGTACTATAGGAAACACAATAGAGTAGAAGAGTGCTTTTTCTCAAAATCAGAGTGTCTTTCTTGTAAGGCGAGCTAGTGTTTGTTTCCCTGTCAGAAATGGAGTTGAATCACATGCAGTTTCTGGTCCTACGAGCAAGACTTATTTTCTGGTAAGAAGAGTCACTATTGCGATCCATTTGCCACACAGTGTAAATAGCACTCGCGTCTGTTGCCTGCAATACAGTGTATTGGACTGAAGAAGAGCTCCTGTTCTTGTCAGTTTCCTAAGCAGAGTTGAAGTAGGTATGGCCCGTGTGTGTAGTAAGCACAGTTCTTTTGTTCTGAGCAAGCTCACTGTTCTGGCCATATAGGAAACACAGTAGAGTAGAAGAGTGCTTTTTTTCAATAGCAGAGTGTGTTTCTTGTAAGGCAAGCTAGTGTTTGTTTCCCATTCAGAAATGGAGTTGAATCACATGCAGTTTCTGGTCCTAGGAGCAAGAGTTGTTTTCTGGTAAGAAGAGTCACTCTTGCGATCCCATTGCCATACACAGTGCAAGTAGCACTCGCATCTGTTCCCAGCAAGTACAGTGTATTGGAATGAAGAGAAGCTACTGTTCTGGTCAGTTTCCTAAGCAGAGTTGAAGTAGATATGGCCCATGTGTTTAGGAAGCACAGTTCTTTTGTTCTGAGAAAACTCACTGTTCTGGCCCTATAGGAAACACAGTAGTGTAGAAGAGTGCTCTTTTCTCAAAATCAGAGTGTCTTTCTTGTAAGGCGAGCTAGTGTTTGTTTCCTAGTCAGAAATGGAGTTGAATCACATGCAGTTTCTGGTCCTACTAGCAAGAGTTGTTTTCTGGTAAGTAGAGTCACTATTGCGATCCATTTGCCACACAGTGCAAATAGCACTCACGTCTGTTCCCAGCAAGTACAGTTTATTGGACTGAAGAGAAGCTCCTCTTCTTGTCAGTTTCGTAAGCAGAGTGGAAATAGACATGGCCCGTGTGTGTAGGAAGCACAGTTCTTTTGTTCTCAGCAAGCTCACTGTTCTGGTACTATAGGAAACACAATAGAGTAGAAGAGTGCTTTTTCTCAAAAGCAGTGTGTGTTTCTTGTAGTGCGAGCTAGTGTTTGTTTCCCTGTTAGAAATGGAGTTGAATCACATACAGTTTCTGGTCCTACGAGCAAGACTTGTTTTCTGGTAAGAAGAGTCACTATTGCGATCCATTTGCCACGCAGTGCAAATAGCACTCGCGTCTGTTGCCAACAAATACAGTGTATTGGACTGAAGAGAAGCTACTGTTCTTGTCAGTTTCCTAAGCAGAGTTGAAGTAGATATGGCCCGTGTGTGTAGGAAGCACAGTTCTTTTGTTCTGAGCAAACGCACTGGTCTGGCCCTATAGGAAACACAGCAGAGTAGAAGAGTGCTCTTTTCTCAAAAGCAGAGTGTGTTTCTTGGAAGGCGACCTAGTGTTTGTTTCCCAGTCAGAAATGGAGTTGAATCACATGCAGTTTCTGGTCCTACGAGCAAGACTTGTTTTCTGGTAAGTAGAGTCACTATTGCGATCCATTTGCCACACAGTGCAAATAGCACTCACGTCTGTTGCCAGCAATACAGTGTATTGGACTGAAGAGAAGCTCCTCTTCTTGTCAGTTTCCTAAGCAGAGTGGAAATAGATATGGCCCGTGTGTGTAGGAAGCACAGTTCTTTTGTTCTCAGCAAGCTCACTGTGCTAGTACTATAGGAAACACAATAGAGTAGAAGAGTGCTTTTTCTCAAAAGCAGAGTGTGTTTCTTGTAAGGCGAGCTAGTGTTTGTTTCCCTGTCAGAAATGGAGTTGAATCACATGCAGTTTCTGGTCCTACGAGCAAGACTTATTTTCTGGTAAGAAGAGTCACCATTGCGATCCATTTGCCACACAGTGTAAATAGCACTCGCGTCTATTGCCAGCAATACAGTGTATTGGACTGAAGAAGAGCTCCTGTTCTTGTCAGTTTCCTAAGCAGAGTTGAAGTATGTATGGCCCGTGTGTTTAGTAAGCACAGTTCTTTTGTTCTGAGCAAGCTCACTGTTCTGGCCATATAGGAAACACAGTAGAGTAGAAGAGTGCTCTTTTCTCAATAGCAGAGTGTGTTTCTTGTAAGGCGAGCTAGTGTTTGTTTCCCATTCAGAAATGGAGTTGAATCACATGCAGTTTCTGGTCCTAGGAGCAAGAGTTGTTTTCTGGTAAGAAGAGTCACTCTTGCGATCCCATTGCCATACACAGTGCAAGTTGCCCTCGCATCTGTTTCCAGCAAGTACAGTGTATTGGACTGAAGAGAAGCTACTGTTCTTGTCAGTTTCCTAAGCAGAGTTGAAATAGATATGGCCCATGTGTGTAGTTAGCACAGTTCATTTGTTCTGAGCAAGCTCACTGTTCTGGCCCTATAGGAAACACAGCAGAGTGGAAGAGTGCTCTTTTCTCAAAAGCAGAGTGTGTTTCTTGGAAGGCGAGCTAGTGTTTGTTTCCCAGTCAGAAATGGAATTGAATCACATGCAGTTTCTGGTCCTACGAGCAAGACTTATTTTCTGGTAAGAAGAGTCACTATTTCGATCCATTTGCCACACAGTGTAAATAGCACTCGCGTCTGTTGCCAGCAATACAGTGTATTGGACTGAAGAAGAGCTCCTGTTCTTGTCAGTTTCCTAAGCAGAGTTGAAGTAGGTATGGCCCGTGTGTGTAGTAAGCACAGTTCTTTTGTTCTGAGCAAGCTCACTGTTCTGGCCATATAGGAAACACAGTAGAGTAGAAGAGTGCTCTTTTCTCAATAGCAGAGTGTGTTTCTTGTAAGGCGAGCTAGTGTTTGTTTCCCATTCAGAAATGGAGTTGAATCACATGCAGTTTCTGGTCCTAGGAGCAAGAGTTGTTTTCTGGTAAGAAGAGTCACTCTTGCGATCCCATTGCCATACACAGTGCAAGTAGCACTCGCATCTGTTTCCAGCAAGTACAGTGTATTGGACTGAAGAGAAGCTACTCTTCTTGTCAGTTTCCTAAGCAGAGTTGAAGTAGATATGGCCGGTGTGTAGGAAGCACAGTTCTTTTTGTTCTGAGGAAGCTCACTGTTCTGGCCCTATAGGAAACACAGCAGAGTAGAAGAGTGCTCTTTTCTCAAAAGCAGTGTGTGTTTCTTGTACTGCGAGCTAGTGTTTGTTTCCCTGTTAGAAATGGAGTTTAGTCACATGCAGTTTCTGGTCCTACGAGCAAGACTTGTTTTCTGGTAAGAAGAGTCACTATTGCGATCCATTTGCCACACAGTGCAAATAGCACTCGCGTCTGTTGCCAACAAGTACAGTGTATTGGACTGAAGAGAAGATACTGTTCTTGTCAGTTTCCGAAGCAGAGTTGAAATAGATATGGCCCGTGTGTGTAAGAAGCACAGTTCTTTTGTTCTGAGCAAGCTCACTCTTCTGGCCCTATAGGAAACACAGCACAGTAGAAGAGTGCTCTTTTCTCAAAAGCAGAGTGTGTTTCTTGGAAGGCGAGCTAGTGTTTGTTTCCCAGTCAGAAATGGAGTTGAATCACATGCAGTTTCTGGTCCTATGAGCAAGAGTTTTTTTCTGGTAAGAAGAGTCTCTATTGCGTTCTATTTGCCATACACAGTGCAAGTAGCACTCGCATCGGTTCCCAGCAAGTACAGTGTATTGGAATGAAGAGAAGCTACTGTTCTTGTCAGTTTCCTAAGCAGAGTTGAAGTAGATATGGCCCATGTGTTTAGGAAGCATAGTTCTTTTGTTCTGAGCAAACTCACTGTTCTGGCCCTATAGGAAACACAGTAGAGTAGAAGAGTGCTCTTTTCTCAAAATCAGAGTGTCTTTCTTGTAAGGCGAGCTAGTGTTTGTTTCCTAGTCAGAAATGGAGTTGAATCACATGCAGTTTCTTGTCCTACGAGCAAGACTTGTTTTCTGTTAAGAAGAGTCACTATTGTGCTCCCATTGCCATACACAGTGCAAATAGCACTCGCGTCTGTTCCCAGCAAGTACAGTGTATTGGAATGAAGAGAAGCTACTATTCTTGTCATTTTCCTATGCAGAGTGGAAATAGATATGGCCCGTGTGTGTAGGAGCACAGTTCTTTTGTTCTGAGCAAGCTCCCTGTTCTGGCCCTATAGGAAACACAGTATAGTAGAAGAGAGCTCTTTTCTCAAAAGCAGTGTGTGTTTCTTGTACTGCGAGCTAGTGTTTGTTTCCCTGTTAAAAACGGAGTTTAATCACATGCAGTTTCAGGTCCTACGAGCAAGACTTGTTTTCTGGTAAGAAGAGTCACTATTGCGATCCATTTGCCACACAGTGCAAATAGCACTCGCGTCTGTTGCCAACAAGTACAGTGTATTGGACTAAAGAGAAGCTACTGTTCTTGTCAGTTTCCTAAGCAGAGTTGAAGTAGTTATGGCCCGTGTGTGTAGGAAGCACAGTTCTTTTGTTCTGAGCAAGCTCACTGTTCTGGCCCTATTGGAAACACAGCAGAGTAGAATAGTGCTCTTTTCTCAAAAGCAGAGTGTGTTTCTTGGAAGGCGAGCTAGTGTTTGTTTCCCAGTCAGAAATGGAGTTGAATCACATGCAGTTTCTGGTCCTACGAGCAAGAGTTTTTTTCTGGTAAGAAGAGTCTCTATTGCGTTCTAATTGCCATACACAGTGCAAGTAGCACTGGCATCTGTTCCCAGCAAGTAGAGTGTATTGTACTGAAGAGAAGCTACTGTTCTTGTCAGTTTCCTAAGCAGAGTTGAAGTTGATATGGCCCATGGGTTTAGGAAGCACAGTTCTTTTGTTCTGAGCAAACTCACTGGCCTGAAGAGAAGCTACTATTCTTGTCAGTTTCCTAAGCAGAGTGGAAATAGACATGGCCCGTGTGTGTAGGAAGCACAGTTCTTTTGTTCTGAGCAAGCTCACTGTTCTGGCCCTATAGGAAACACAGCAGAGTAGAAGAGTGCTCTTTTCTCAAAAGCAGAGTGTGTTTCTTGGAAGGCGAGCTAGTGTTTGTTTCCCAGTCAGAAATGGAGTTGAATCACATGCAGTTTCTGGTACTACGAGCAAGACTTGTTTTCTGGTAAGTAGTGTCACTATTGCGATCCATTTGCCACACAGTGCAAATAGCACTCGCGTCTGTTCCCAGCAAGTACAGTTTATTGGACTGAAGAGAAGCTCCTCTTCTTGTCAGTTTCCTAAGCAGAGTGGAAATAGATATGGCCCGTGTGTGTAGGAAGCACAGTTCTTTTGTTCTCAGCAAGCTCACTCTTCTGGCCCTATAGGAAACACAGCACAGTAGAAGAGTGCTCTTTTCTCAAAAGCACAGTGTGTTTCTTGGAAGGCGAGCTAGTGTTTGTTTCCCAGTCAGAAATGGAGTTGAATCACATGCAGTTTCTGGTCCTAAGAGCAAGAGTTTTTTTTGGTAAGAAGAGTCTCTATTGCGTTCTATTTGCCATACACAGTGCAAGTAGCACTCGCATCTGTTCCCAGCAAGTACAGTGTATTGGAATGAAGAGAAGCTACTGTTCTTGTCAGTTTCCTAAGCAGAGTTGAAGTAGATATGGCCCATGTGTTTAGGAAGCACCGTACTGTTGTTCTGACCAAACTCACTGTTCTGGCCCTATAGGAAACCCAGTAGAGTAGAAGAGTGCTCTTTTCGCAAAATCAGAGTGTCTTTCTTGTAAGGCGAGCTAGTGTTTGTTTCCTAGTCAGAAATGGAGTTGAATCACATGCAGTTTCTGGTCCTACGAGCAAGAGTTTTTTTCTGGTAAGAAGAGTCTCTATTGCGTTCTAATTGCCATACACAGTGCAAGTAGCACTCGCATCTGTTCCCAGCAAGTACAGTGTACTGGAATGAAGAGAAGCTACTGTTCTTGTCAGTTTCCTAAGCAGAGTTGAAGTAGATATGGCCCATGTGTTTAGGAAGCACAGTTCTTTTGTTCTGAGCAATCTCACTGTTCTGGCCCTATAGGAAACACAGTAGAGTCGAAGAGTGCTCTTTTCTCAAAATCAGAGTGTCTTTCTTGTAAGGCGAGCTATTGTTTGTTTCCCTGCCAGAAATGGAGTTGAATCAGATGTACTTTCTGGTCCTACGAGCCAGACTTGTTTTCTGGTAAGAAGATTCACCAATGCGATCCATTTGCCACACAGTGCAAATAGCACTCGCGTCTGTTGCCAACAAGTACAGTGTATTGGACTGAAGAGAAGCTACTGTTCTTGTCAGTTTCCTAAGCAGAGTTGAAATAGATATGGCCCGTGTGTGTAGGAAGCACAGTTCTTTTGTTCTGAACAAGCTCACTCTTCTGGCCCTATAGGAAACACAGCACAGTAGAAGAGTGCTCTTTTCTCAAAAGCACAGTGTGTTTCTTGGAAGGCGAGCTAGTGTTTGTTTCCCAGTCAGAAATGGAGTTGAATCACATGCAGTTTCTGGTCCTACGAGCAAGAGTTTTTTTCTGGTAGGAAGAGTCTCTATTGCGTTCTATTTGCCATACACAGTGCAAGTAGCACTCGCATCTGTTCCCAGCAAGTACAGTGTATTGGAATGAAGAGAAGCTACTGTTCTTGTCAGTTTCCTAAGCAGAGTTGAAGTAGATATGGCCCATGTGTTTAGGAAGCACAGTTTTTTTTTCTGAGCAAACTCACTGCTCTGGCCCTATAGGAAACACAGTAGAATAGAAGAGTGCTCTTTCCTCAAAATCAGAGTGTCTTTCTTGTAAGGCGAGCTAGTGTTTGTTTCCTAGTCAGAAATGGAGTTGAATCACATGCAGTTTCTTGTCCTACGAGCAAGACTTGTTTTCTGTTAAGAAGAGTCACTATTGTGCTCCCATTGCCTTACACAGTGCAAATAGCACTCGCGTCTGTTCCCAGCAAGTACAGTGTATTGGACTGAAGAGAAGCTACTATTCTTGTAAGTTTCCTAAGCAGAGTGGAAATAGATATGGCCCGTGTGTGTAGGAGCACAGTTCTTTTGTTCTGAGCAAGCTCCCTGTTCTGGCCCTATAGGAAACACAGTATAGTAGAAGAGAGCTCTTTTCTCAAAAGCAGTGTGTGTTTCTTGTACTGCGAGCTAGCGTTTGTTTCCCTGTTAGAAATGGAGTTTAGTCACATGCAGTTTCTGGTCCTACGAGCAAGACTTGATTTCTGGTAAGAAGAGTCACTATTGCGATCCATTTGCCACACAGTGCAAATAGCACTCGCGTCTGTTGCCAACAAGTACAGTGTATTGGACTGAAGAGAAGATACTGTTCTTGTCAGTTTCCTAAGCAGAGTTGAAATAGATATGGCCCCTGTGTGTAGGAAGCACAGTTCTTTTGTTCTGAGCAAGCTCACTCTTCTGGCGCTATAGGAAACACAGCAGAGTAGAATAGTGCTCTTTTCTCAAAAGCAGAGTGTGTTTCTTGGAAGGTGAGCTACTGTTTGTTTCCCAGTCAGAAATGGAGTTGAATCACATGCAGTTTCTGGTCCTATGAGCAAGAGTTTTTTTCTGGTAAGAAGAGTCTCTATTGCGTTCTAATTGCCATACACAGTGCAAGTAGCACTCGCGTCTGTTCCCAGCAAGTACAGTGTATTGGAATGAAGAGAAGCTACTGTTCTTGTCATTTTCCTAAGCAGAGTTGAAGTAGGTATGGCCCATGTGTTTAGGAAGCACAGTTCTTTTGTTCTGAGCAAACTCACTATTCTGGCCCTATAGGAAACACAGTAGAGTAGAAGAGTGCTCTTTTCTCAAAATCAGAGTATCTTTCTTGTAAGGCGAGCTAGTGTTTGTTTCCTAGTCAGAAATGGAGTTGAATCACATGCAGTTTCTTGTCCTACGAGCAAGACTTGTTTTCTGTTAAGAAGAGTCACTATTGTGCTCCCATTGCCGTACACAGTGCAAATAGCACTCGCGTCTGTTCCCAGCAAGTACAGTGTATTGGACTGAAGAGAAGCTACTATTCTTGTCAGTTTCCTGAGCAGAGATGAAGTAGATATGGCCCGTGTGTGTAGGAGCACAGTTCTTTTGTTCTATGCAAGCTCCCTGTTCTGACCCTATAGGAAACACAGCATAGTAGAAGAGTGCTCTTTTCTCAAAAGCAGTGTGTGTTTCTTGTACTGCGAGCTAGTGTTTGTTCCCAGTCAGAAATGGAGTTGAATCACAAGCAGTTTCTGGTCCTACGAGCAAGAGTTGTTTTCTGGTAAGTAGAGTCACTACTGTGATCCATTTGCCACACAGTGCAAATAGCACTCGCATCAGTTCCCAGCAAGTACTGTGTATTGGACTGAAGAGAAGCTCCTGTTTTGTCAGTTTCCTAAGCAGAGTGGAAATAGATATGGCCCGTGTGTGTAGGAAGCACAGTTCTTTTGTTCTGAGCAAGCTCACTGTTCTGGCCCTATAGGAAACACAGTAGAGTAGAAGAGTGCTCTTTTCTCAAAAGCAGAGTGTGTTTCTTGTAAGGCGAGCTAGCGTTTGTTTCCCAGTCAGAAATGGAGTTGAATAACATGCAGTTTCTTGTCCTACGAGCAAGACTTGTTTTCCATTAAGAAGAGTCACTATTGTGCTCCCATTGCCGTACACATTGCAAATAGCACTCGCGTCTGTTCCCAGCAAGTACAGTGTATTGGACTGAAGATAAGCTACTGTTCTTGTCAATTTCCTAAGCAGAGTTGAAGTAGATATGGCCCGTGTGTGTAAAAAGAACAGTTCTTTTGTTCTGAGCAAGCTCACTGTTCTGGCCCTATAGGAGACAGAGTAGAGTAGAAGAGTGCTCTTTTCTCAACAGCAGAGAGTGTTTCTTGTAAGGTGAGCTAGTGTTTGTTTCCCTGTCCGAAATTGAATTGAATCAGAATCAGTTTCTGGTCCTACGAACCATACTTGTTTTCTGGTAAGAGTCACTAATGCAATCCATTTGCCACACAGTGCAAATAGTGCTTGCGTCTGTTCCCAGCAAGTACAGTGTAATGGACTGAAGAGAAGCTACTATTCTTGTCAGTTTCTTAAGCAGAGTGGAAATAGATATGGCCCGTGTGTGTAGGAGCACAGTTCTTTTGTTCTGAGCAAGCTCATTGTTCTGGCCCTATAGGAAACACAGTATAGTAGAAGAGTGCTCTTTTCTCAAAAGCAGTGTGTGTTTCTTGTACTGCGAGCTAGTGTTTGTTTTCCTGTTAGAAATGGAGTTAATCACATGCAGTTTCTGGTCCTACGAGCAAGACTTGTTTTCTGGTAAGAAGAGTCACTATTGCGATCCATTTTCCACACAGTGCAAATAGCGCTCGCGTCTGTTGCCAACAAGTACAGTGTATTGGACTGAAGAGAAGCTACTGTTCTTGTCAGTTTCCTAAGCAGAGTTGAAGTAGATATGGCCTGTGTGTGTAGGAAGCACAGTTCTTTTGTTCTCAGCAAGCTCACTGTTCTGGTCCTATAGGAAACACAATAGAGAAGAAGAGTGCTTTTTCTCAAAAGCAGAGTGTGTTTCTTGTAAGGCGAGCTAGTGTTTGTTTCCCTGTCAGAAATGGAGTTGAATCACATGCAGTTTCTGGTCCTACGAGCAAGACTTATTTTCTGGTAAGAAGAGTCACTATTGCGATCCATTTGCCACACAGTGTAAATAGCACGCGCGTCTGTTGCCAGCAATACAGTGTATTGGACTGAAGAAGAGCTTCTGTTCTTGTCAGTTTAATAAGCAGAGTTGAAGTAGGTATGGCCCGTGTGTGAAGTAAGCACAGTTCTTTTGTTCTGAGCAAGCTCACTGTTCTGGCCCTATAGGAAACACAGGAGAGTAGAAGGGTGCTCTTTTCTCAATAGCAGAGTATGTTTCTGTAAGGCGAGCTAGTGTTTGTTTCCCATTCAGAAATGGAGTTGAATCACATGCAGTTTCTGGTCCTACGAGCAAGAGTTGTTTTCTGGTATGAAGAGTCACTCTTGCGATCCCATTGCCATACACAGTGCAAGTAGCACTCGCATCTGTTTCCAGCAAGTACAGTGTATTGGACTGAAGCGAAGCTACTGTTCTTGTCAGTTACCTAAGCAGAGTTGAAGTAGATATGCCCCGTGTGTGTAGGAAGCACAGTTCTTTTGTTCTGAGGAAGCTCACTGTTCTGGCCCTATAGGAAACACAGTAGAGAAGAAGAGTGCTCTTTTCTCAAAAGCAGAGTGTGTTTCTTGTAAAACGAGCTAGTGTTTGTTTCCCTGTTAGAAATGGAGTTTAATCACATGCAGTTTCTGGTCCTACGAGCAAGAGTTGTTTTCTGGTATGTAGAGTCACTTGCTATCCATTTGCCACACAGTGCAAATAGCGCTCACGTCTGTTCCCAGCAAGTACAGTTTATTGGACTGAAGAGAAGCTCCTCTTCTTGTCAGTTTCCTAAGCAGAGTGGAAATAGATATGGCCTGTGTGTGTAGGAAGCACAGTTCTTTTGTTCTCAGCAAGCTCACTGTTCTGGTACTATAGGAAACACAATAGAGTAGAAGAGTGCTTTTTCTCAAAAGCAGAGTGTGTTTCTTTTAAGGCGAGGTAGTGTTTGTTTCCCAGTCAGAAATGGAGTTGAATCACATGCAGTTTCTTGTCCTACGAGCAAGACTTGTTTTCTGTTAAGCAGAGTCACTATTGCGCTCCCATTGCCGTACACAGTGCAAATAGCACTCGCGTCTGTTCCCAGCAAGTACAGTGTATTGGACTGAAGAGAAGCTACTCTTCTTGTCAATTTCCTAAGCAGAGTTGAAGTAGATATGGCCCGTGTGTGTAAAAAGAACAGTTCTTTTGATCTTAGCAAGCTCACTGTTCTGGCCCTATAGGAAACACAGTAGAGTAGAAGAGTGCTCTTTTCTCAATAGCAGAGTATGTTTCTTGTAAGGCGAGCTAGTGTTTGTTTCCCATTCAGAAATGGAGTTGAATCACATGCAGTTTCTGGTCCTACGAGCAAGAGTTGTTTTCTGGTGTGAAGAGTCACTCTTGCGATCCCATTGCCATACACAGTGCAAGTAGCACTCGCATCTGTTTCCAGGAAGTACAGTGTATCGGACTGAAGAGAAGCTACTATTCTTGTCAGTTTACTAAGCAGAGTGGTATTGATATGGCCCGTGGTTGTAGGAGCACAGTTCTTTTGTTCTGAGCAAGCTCACTCTTCTGGCCCTATAGGAAACACAGTATAGTAGAAGAGTGCTTTTTCTCAAAAGCAGAGTGTGTTTCTTGTAAGGCGAGCTAGTGTTTGTTTCCCTGTCAGAAATGGAGTTGAATCACATGCAGTTTCTGGTCCTATGAGTAAGAGTTTTTTCACTGCCATACACAGTGCAAGCAGCACTTGCATCTGTTCCCAGCAAGTACAGTGTATTGGAATGAAGAGAAGCTCCTGTTCTTGTCAGGTTCCTAAGCAGATTTGAAGTAGATATGGCCCGTGTGTAGGAAGAACAGTTCTTTTGTTCTTTGCAAGCTCACTGTTCTGGCCCTATAGGAGACACAGTAGAGTAGAAGAGTGCTCTTTTCTCAAAATCAGAGCGTGTTTCTTGTAAGGCGAGCTAGTGTTTGTTTCCCAGTCAGAAATGGAGTTGAATCACATACAGTTTTTGGTCCTACGAGCAAGACTTTTTTTCTGGTAAGAAGAGTCACTATTGTGCTCCCATTGCCGTACACAGTGCAAATAGCACTCGCGTCTGTTCCCAGCAAGTACAGTGTATTGGACTGAAGAGAAGCTCCTCTTCATGTCAGTTTCCTAAGCAGAGTGGAAATAGATATGGCCCGTGTGTGTAGGAGCACAGTTCTTTTGTTCTGAGCAAGCTCACTGTTCTGGCCCTATAGGAAACACAGTAGAGTAAAAGAGTGCTCTTTTCTCAAAAGCAGAGTGTGTTTCTTGTAAGGGGAGCTAGTGTTTGTTTCCCATTCAGAAATGGAGTTGAATCACATGCAGTTTCTGGAACCACGAGCAAGAGTTGTTTTCTGGTGTGAAGAGTCACTCTTGCGATCCCATTGCCATACACAGTGCAAGGAGCACTCGCATCTGTTTCCAGCAAGTACAGTGTATTGGACTGAAGAGAAGCTACTGTTCTTGTCAGTTTCCTAAGCAGAGTTGAAGTAGATTTGGCCCATGTGTGTAGGAAGTACAGTTCTTTTGTTCTGAGCAAGCTCACTGTTCTGGCCCTCTAGGAAACACAGCAGAGTAGAAGAGTGCTCTTTTCTCAAAAGCAGTGTGTGTTTCTTGTACTGCGAGCTAGTGTTTGTTTCCCTGTTAGAAATGGAGTTTAATCACATGCAGTTTCTGGTCCTACGAGCAAGAGTTGTTTTCTGGTATGTAGAGTCACTTGCGATCCATTTGCCACACAGTGCAAATAGCACTCGCGTCTGTTCCCAGCAAGTACAGTTTATTGGACTGAAGAGAAGCTCCTCTTCTTGTCAGTTTCCTAAGCAGAGTGGAAATAGATATGGCCTGTGTGTGTAGGAAGCACAGTTCTTTTGTTCTGAGCAAGCTCACTGTTCTGGTACTGTAGGAAACACAATAGAGTAGAAGAGTGCTTTTTCTCAAAAGCAGAGTGTGTTTCTTGTAAGGCGAGCTAGTGTTTGTTTCCCAGTCAGAAATGGAGTTGAATCACATGCAGTTTCTTGTCCTACGAGCAAGATGTGATTTCTGTTAAGCAGAGTCACTATTGCGCTCCCATTGCCGTACACAGTGCAAATAGCACTCGCGTCTGTTCCCAGTAAGTACAGTGTATTGGACTGAAGAGAAACTACTCTTCTTCTCAATTTCCTAAGCAGAGTTGAAGTAGATATGGCCCGTGTGTGTAAAAAGAACAGTTCTTTTAATCTGAGCAAGCTCACTGTTCTGGCCCTATAGAAGACACAGCAGAGTAGAAGAGAGCTCTTTTCTCAAAAGCAGAGTGTGTTTCTTGGAAGGCTAGCTAGTGTTTGTTTCCCAGTCAGAAATGGAGTTGAATCACATGCAGTTTCTTGTCCTACGAGCAAGAGTTGTTTTCTGTTAAGAAGAGTCACTTGCGATCCTTTTGCCACACAGTGAAAATAGCACTCGCGTCTGTTCCCAGCAAGTACAGTGTATTGGACTGAAGAGCAGCTACTCTTCTTGTCAATTTCCTAAGCAGAGTGGAAATAGATATGGCCCGTGTGTGTTTTAAGCACAGTTCTTTTGTCTCAGCAAGCTCACTGTTCTGGCCCTATAGGAAACACAATAGAGTAGAAGAGTGCTTTTTCTCAAAAGCAGAGTGTGTTTCTTGTAAGGAGAGCTAGTGTTTGTTTCCCTGTCAAACTGGACTTGAATCACATGCACTTTCTGATCCTACGAACAAGACTAGTTTTCTGGTAAGAAGAGTCACTAATGCGATCCATTTGCCACACAGTGCAAATAGCACTCGCGTCTGTTCCCAGCAAGTACAGTGTATTGTACTGAAGAGAAGCTACTGTTCTTGTCAGTTTCCTAAGCCGAGTTGAAGTAGATATGGCCCGTGTGTGTAGGAAGAACAGTTCTTTTGTTCTGAGCAAGCTCACTGTTCTGGCCATATAGGAAACACAGTAGAGTAGAAGAGTGGTCTTTTCTTAAAAGCAGAGGGTGTTTCTTGTAAGGCGAGCTAGTGTTTGTTTCACAGTCAGAAATGGAGTTGAATCACATGCAGTTTCTTGTCCTACGAGCAAAACTTGTTTTCTGTTAAGAAGAGTCACTATTGTGCTCCCATTGCTGTACACAGTGCAAATAGCACTCGCATCTGTTTCCAGCAAGTACAGTGTATTGGACTGAAGAGAAGCTACAGTTCTTGTCAGTTTCCTAAGCAGATTTGAAGTAGATATGGCCCATGTGTGTAGGAAGCACAGTTCTTTTGTTCTGAGCAAGCTCACTGTTCTGGCCCTCTAGGAAACACAGCAGAGTAGAAGAGTGCTCTTTTCTCAAAAGCAGTGTGTGTTTCTTGTACTGCGAGCTAGTGTTTGTTTCCCTGTTAGAAATGGAGTTTAATCACATGCAGTTTCTGGTCCTACGAGCAAGAGTTGTTTTCTGGTATGTAGAGTCACTTGCGATCCATTTGCCACACAGTGCAAATAGCGCTCGCGTCTGTTCCCAGCAAGTACAGTTTATTGGACTGAAGAGAAGCTCCTCTTCTTGTCAGTTTCCTAAGCAGAGTGGAAATAGATATGGCCTGTGTGTGTAGGAAGCACAGTTCTTTTGTTCTCAGCAAGCTCACTGTTCTGGCACTATAGGAAACACAATAGAGTAGAAGAGTGCTTTTTCTCAAAAGCAGAGTGTGTTTCTTGTAAGGCGAGCTAGTGTTTGTTTCCCAGTCAGAAATGGAGTTGAATCACATGCAGTTTCTTGTCCTACGAGCAAGATGTGTTTTCTGTTAAGCAGAGTCACTATTGTGCTCCCATTGCCGTACACAGTGCAAATAGCACTCGCGTCTGTTCCCAGCAAATACAGTGTATTGGACTGAAGAGAAGCTACTCTTCTTGTCAATTTCCTAAGCAGAGTTGAAGTAGATATGGCCCGTGTGTGTAAAAAGAACAGTTCTTTTGATCTGAGCAAGCTCACTGTTCTGGCCCTACAGGAAACACAGTAGAGTAGAAGAGTGCTCTTTTCTCAATAGCAGAGTATGTTTCTTGTAAGGCGAGCTAATGTTTGTTTCCCATTCAGAAATGGAGTTGAATCACATGCAGTTTCTGGTCCTACGAGCAAGAGTTGTTTTCTGGTGTGAAGAGTCACTCTTGCGATCCCATTGCCATACACAGTGCAAGTAGCACTCGCATCTGTTTCCAGGAAGTACAGTGTATCGGACTGAAGAGAAGCTACTATTCTTGTCAGTTTACTAAGCAGAGTGGTATTGATATGGCCCGTGGGTGGAGGAGCACAGTTCTTTTGTTCTGAGCAAGCTCACTCTTCTGGCCCTATAGGAAACACAGTATAGTAGAAGAGTGCTTTTTCTCAAAAGCAGAGTGTGTTTCTTGTAAGGCGAGCTAGTATTTGTTTCCCTGTCAGAAATGGAGTTGAATCACATGCAGTTTCTGGTCCTATGAGTAAGAGTTTTTTCACTGCCATACACAGTGCAAGCAGCACTTGCGTCTGTTCCCAGCAAGTACAGTGTGTTGGAATGAAGAGAAGCTCCTGTTCTTGTCAGGTTCCTAAGCAGATTTGAAGTAGATATGGCCCGTGTGTAGGAAGAACAGTTCTTTTGTTCTTTGCAAGCTCACTGTTCTGGCCCTATAGGAGACACAGTAGAGTAGAAGAGTGCTCTTTTCTCAAAAGCAGAGCGTGTTTCTTGTAAGGAGAGCTAGTGTTTGTTTCCCAGTCAGAAATGGAGTTGAATCACATACAGTTTTTGGTCCTACGAGCAAGACTTTTTTTCTGGTAAGAAGAGTCACTATTGTGCTCCCATTGCCGTACACAGTGCAAATAGCACTCACGTCTGTTCCCAGCAAGTACAGTGTATTGGACTGAAGAGAAGCTCCTCTTCATGTCAGTTTCCTAAGCAGAGTGGAAATAGATATGACCCGTGTGTGTAGGAGCACAGTTCTTTTGTTCTGAGCAAGCTCACTGTTCTGGCCCTATAGGAAACACAGTAGAGTAAAAGAGTGCTCTTTTCTCAAAAGCAGAGTGTGTTTCTTGTACGGCGAGCTAGTGTTTGTTTCCCATTCAGAAATGGAGTTGAATCACATGCAGTTTCTGGAACTACGAGCAAGAGTTGTTTTCTGGTGTGAAGAGTCACTCTTGCGATCCCATTGCCATACACAGTGCAAGGAGCACTCGCATCTGTTTCCAGCAAGTACAGTGTATTGGACTGAAGAGAAGCTACTGTTCTGGTCAGTTTCCTAAGCAGAGTTGAAGTAGATTTGGCCCATGTGTGTAGGAAGCACAGTTCTTTTGTTCTGAGCAAGCTCACTGTTCTGGCCCTCTAGGAAACACAGCAGAGTAGAAGAGTGCTCTTTTCTCAAAAGCAGTGTGCGTTTCTTGTACTGCGAGCTAGTGTTTGTTTCCCTGTTAGAAATGGAGTTTAATCACATGCAGTTTCTGGTCCTACGAGCAAGAGTTGTTTTCTGGTATGTAGAGTCACTTGCGATCCATTTGCCACACAGTGCAAATAGCACTCGCGTCTGTTCCCAGCAAGTACAGTTTATTGGACTGAAGAGAAGCTCCTCTTCTTGTCAGTTTCCTAAGCAGAGTGGAAATAGATATGGCCTGTGTGTGTAGGAAGCACAGTTCTTTTGTTCTGAGCAAGCTCACTGTTCTGGTACTGTAGGAAACACAATAGAGTAGAAGAGTGCTTTTTCTCAAAAGCAGAGTGTGTTTCTTGTAAGGCGAGCTAGTGTTTGTTTCCCAGTCAGAAATGGAGTTGAATCACATGCAGTTTCTTGTCCTACGAGCAAGATGTGATTTCTGTTAAGCAGAGTCACTATTGCGCTCCCATTGCCGTACACAGTGCAAATAGCACTCGTGTCTGTTCCCAGCAAGTACAGTGTATTGGACTGAAGAGAAGCTACTCTTCTTGTCAATTTCCTAAGCAGAGTTGAAGTAGATATGGCCCGTGTGTGTAAAAAGAACAGTTCTTTTCTTCTGAGCAAGCTCACTGTTCTGGCCCTATAGAAGACACAGCAGAGTAGAAGAGAGCTCTTTTCTCAAAAGCAGAGTGTGTTTCTTGGAAGGCGAGCTAGTGTTTGTTTCCCAGTCAGAAATGGAGTTGAATCACATGCAGTTTCTTGTCCTACGAGCAAGAGTTGTTTTCTGTTAAGAAGAGTCACTTGCGATCCTTTTGCCACACAGTGAAAATAGCACTCGCGTCTGTTCCCAGCAAGTACAGTGTATTGGACTGAAGAGAAGCTACTCTTCTTGTCAATTTCCTAAGCAGAGTTGAAATAGATATGGCCCGTGTGTGTTTTAAGCACAGTTCTTTTGTCTCAGCAAGCTCACTGTTCTGGCCCTATAGGAAACACAATAGAGAAGAAGAGTGCTTTTTCTCAAAAGCACAGTGTGTTTCTTGTAAGGCGAGCTAGTGTTTGTTTCTCTGTCAAACTGGACTTGAATCACATGCACTTTCTGATCCTACGAACAAGACTAGTTTTCTGGTAAGAAGAGTCACTAATGCGATCCATTTGCCACACAGTGCAAATAGCACTCGGGTCTGTTCCCAGCAAGTACAGTGTATTGGACTGAAGAGAAGCTACTGTTCTTGTCAGTTTCCTAAGCCGAGTTGAAGTAGATATGGCCCGTGTGTGTAGGAAGAACAGTTCTTTTGTTCTGAGCAAGCTCACTGTTCTGGCCATATAGGAAACACAGTAGAGTAGAAGAGTGGTCTTTTCTTAAAAGCAGAGGGTGTTTCTTGTAAGGCGAGCTAGTGTTTGTTTCACAGTCAGAAATGGAGTTGAATCACATGCAGTTTCTTGTCCTACGAGCAAAACTTGTTTTCTGTTAAGAAGAGTCACTATTGTGCTCCCATTGCTGTACACAGTGCAAATAGCACTCGCATCTGTTTCCAGCAAGTACAGTGTATTGGACTGAAGAGAAGCTACAGTTCTTGTCAGTTTCCTATGCAGATTTGAAGTAGATATGGCCCATGTGTGTAGGAAGCACAGTTCTTTTGTTCTGAGCAAGCTCACTGTTCTGGCCCTCTAGGAAAAACAGCAGAGTAGAAGAGTGCTCTTTTCTCAAAAGCAGTGTGTGTTTCTTGTACTGCGAGCTAGTGTTTGTTTCCCTGTTAGAAATGGAGTTTAATCACATGCAGTTTCTGGTCCTACGAGCAAGAGTTGTTTTCTGGTATGTAGAGTCACTTGCGATCCATTTGCCACACAGTGCAAATAGCGCTCGCGTCTGTTCCCAGCAAGTACATTTTATTGGACTGAAGAGAAGCTCCTCTTCTTGTCAGTTTCCTAAGCAGAGTGGAAATAGATATGGCCTGTGTGTGTAGGAAGCACAGTTCTTTTGTTCTCAGCAAGCTCACTGTTCTGGTACTATAGGAAACACAATAGAGTAGAAGAGTGCTTTTTCTCAAAAGCAGAGTGTGTTTCTTGTAAGGCGAGCTAGTGTTTGTTTCCCAGTCAGAAATGGAGTTGAATCACATGCAGTTTCTTGTCCTACGAGCAAGACGTGTTTTCTGTTAAGCAGAGTCACTATTGCGCTCCCATTGCCGTACACAGTGCAAATGGCACTCGCGTCTGTTCCCAGCAAGTACAGTGTATTGGACTGAAGAGAAGCTACTCTTCTTGTCAATTTCCTAAGCAGAGTTGAAGTAGATATGGCCCGTGTGTGTAAAAAGAACAGTTCTTTTGTTCTGAGCAAGCTCACTGTTCTGGCCCTATAGAAGATACAGCAGAGTAGAAGAGAGCTCTTTTCTCAAAAGCAGAGTGTGTTTCTTGGAAGGCGAGCTAGTGTTTGTTTCCCATTCAGAAATGGAGTTGAATCACATGCAGTTTCTTGTCCTACGAGCAAGAGTTGTTTTCTGTTAAGAAGAGTCACTTGCGATCCATTTGCCACACAGTGCAAATAGCACTCGCGTCTGTTCCCAGCAAGTACAGTGTATTGGACTGAAGAGAAGCTACTCTTCTTGTCAATTTCCTAAGCAGAGTGGAAATAGATATGGCCCGTGTGTGTAGGAAGCACAGTTCTTTTGTTCTCAGCAAGCTCACTGTTCTGGCCCTATAGGAAACACAATAGAGTAGAAGAGTACTTTTTCTCAAAAGCTGAGTGTGTTTCTTGTAAGGCGAGCTAGTGTTTGTTTCCCTGTCAAACTGGACTTGAATCACATGCACTTTCTGATCCTACGAACAAGACTAGTTTTCTGGTAAGAAGAGTCACTAATGCGATCGATTTGCCACACAGTGCAAATAGCACTCGCGTCTGTTCCCAGCAAGTACAGTGTATTGGACTGAAGAGAAGCTACTGTTCGTGTCAGTTTCCTAAGCCGAGTTGAAGTAGATATGGCCCGTGTGTGTAGGAAGAACAGTTCTTTTGTTCTGAGCAAGCTCACTGTTCTGGTACTATAGGAAACACAGTAGAGTAGAAGAGTGGTTTTTTCGCATGAGCAGAGGGTGTTTCTTGTAAGGCGAGCTAGTGTTTGTTTCACATTCAGAAATGGAGTTGAATCACATGCAGTTTCTTGTCCTACGAGCAAAACTTGTTTTCTGTTAAGAAGAGTCACTATTGTGCTCCCATTGCCGTACACAGTGCAAATAGCACTCGCATCTGTTTCCAGCAAGTACAGTGTATTGGACTGAAGAGAAGCTACAGTTCTTGTCAGTTTCCTAAGCAGATTTGAAGTAGATATGGCCCATGTGTGTGGGAAGCACAGTTCTTTTGTTCTGAGCAAGCTCACTGTTCTGGCCCTCTAGGAAACACAGCAGAGTAGAAGAGTGCTCTTTTCTCAAAAGCAGTGTGTGTTTCTTGTACTGCGAGCTAGTGTTTGTTTCCCTGTTAGAAATGGAGTTTATTCACATGCAGTTTCTGGTCCTACGAGCAAGAGTTGTTTTCTGGTATGTAGAGTCACTTGCGATCCATTTGCCACACAGTGCAAATAGCACTCGCGTCTGTTCCCAGCAAGTACAGTTTATTGGACTGAAGAGAAGCTCCTCTTCTTGTCAGTTTCCTAAGCAGAGTGGAAATAGATATGGCCTGTGTGTGTAGGAGGAACAGTTCTTTTGATCTCAGCAAGCTCACTGTTCTGGCCCTATAGGAGACAGAGTAGAGTACAAGAGTGCTCTTTTCTCAAAAGCAGAGTGTGTTTCTTGTAAGGCGAGCTAGTGTTTGTTTCCCTGTCAAACTGGAGTTGAATCACATGCACTTTCTGGTCCTACGAACAAGACTAGTTTTCTGTTAAGAAGAGTCACTAATGAGATCCATTTGCCACACATTGCAAATAGCACTCGCGTCTGTTCCCAGCAAGTACAGTGTATTGGACTGAAGGGAAGCTCCTGTTCTTGTCAGTTTCTTAAGCAGAGTTGAAGTAGATATGGCCCGTGAGTGCAGGAAGCACAGTTCTTTTGTTATGAGCAAGCTCACTGTTCTGGCCCTATAGGAAACACAGTAGAGTAGAAGAGTGCTCTTTTCTCAAAAGCAGTGTGTGTTTCTTGTAAGGCGAGCTAGTGTTTGTTTCCCAGTTCAGAAATGGAGTTGAATCACATGCAGTTTCTGGTCCTACGAGCAAGAGTTGTTTTCTTGTAAGTGGGGTCACTATTGCGATCCATTTGCAACACAGTGCAAATAGCACTCGCATCTGTTCCCAGCAAGTACTGTGTATTGGACTGAAGAGAAGCTCCTCTTCTTGTCAGTTTCCTAAGCAGAGTGGATGTAGATATGACCCTTGTGTGTAGGAAGCTAGTTCTTTTATGCTGAGCAAGCTCACTGTTCTGGCACTATAGGAAACACAGTATAGTAGAAGAGTGCTCTTTTACCAATAGCAGAGTGTGTTTCTTGTAAGGCGAGCTAGTGTTTGTTTCCCAGTCAGAAATGGATTTGAATCACATGCAGTTTCTGGTCCTACCAGCAAGAGTTGTTTTCTGGTAAGTAGAGTCACTATTGCGATCCATTTGCCACACAGTGAAATAGCACTCGCATCAGTTCCCAGCTAGTACTGTGTATTGGACTGAAGAGAAGCTCCTGTTTTGTCAGTTTCCAAAGCAGAGTGGAAATAGATATGGCCCGTGTGTGTAGGAAGCACAGTTCTTCTGTTCTGAGCAAGCTCACTGTTCTGGCCCTCTAGGAAACACAGTAGAGTAGAAGAGTGCTCTTTTCTCAAAAGCAGAGTGTGTTTCTTGTAAGGCGAGCTAGTGTTTGTTTCCCAGTCAGAAATGGAGTTGAATCAAATGCAGTTTCTGGTTTTACGAGCCAGACTTGTTTTCTGTTAAGAAGAGTCACTAATGCGATCCAATTGCCACACAGTGCAAATAGCACTCGCGTCTGTTCCCAGCAAGTACAGTGTATTGGACTGAAGAGAAGCTACTATTCTTGTCAGTTTCCTAAGCAGAGTGGATATAGATATGGCTCGTGTGTGTAGGAGCACAGTTCTTTTTTCTGAGCAAGCTCACTGTTCTGGCCCTATAGGAAACACAGTATAGTAGAAGAGTGCTCTTTTCTCAAAAGCAGTGTGTGTTTCTTGTACTGCGAGCTAGTGTTTGTTTCCCTGTTCGAAATGGAGTTTAATCACATGCAGTTTCTGGTCCTACGAGCAAGACATGTTTTCTGGTAAGAAGAGTCACTATTGCGATCCATTTGCCACACAGTGCAAAGAGCACTCGCGTCTGTTGCCAACAAGTACAGTGTATTGGACTGAAGAGAAGCTACTATTCTTGTCAGTTTCCTAAGCAGAGTTGAAATAGATATGGCCCGTGTGTGTAGGAAGCACAGTTCTTTTGTTCTGAGCAAGCTCACTGTTCTGGCCCTATAGGAAACACAGCAGAATAGAAGAGTGCTCTTTTCTCAAAAGCAGAGTGTGTTTCTTGGAAGGCGAGCTAGTGTTTGTTTCCCAGTCAGAAATGGAGTTGAATCACATGCAGTTTCTTGTCCTACGAGGAAGAGTTGTTTTCTGTTAAGAAGAGTCACTATTGTGCTCCCATTGCCGTACACAGTGCAAATACCACTCGCGTCTGTTCCCAGCAAGTACAGTGTATTGGACTGATGAGAAGCTACTCTTCTTGTCAATTTCCTAAGCAGAGTGGAAATATATATGGCCCGTGTGTGCAGGAAGCACAGTTCTTTTGTTCTCAGCAAGCTCACTGTTCTGGCCCTATAGGAAACACAATAGAGTAGAAGAGTGCTTTTTCTCAAAAGCAGAGTGTGTTTCTTGTAAGGCGAGCTAGTGTTTGTTTCCCTGTCAAACTGGACTTTAATCACATGCACTTTCTGATCCTACGAACAAGACTAGTTTTCTGGTAAGAAGAGTCACTAATGCGATCCATTTGCCACACAGTGCAAATAGCACTCGCGTCTGTTCCCAGCAAGTACAGTGTATTGGACTGAAGAGAAGCTACTGTTCTTGTCAGTTTCCTAAGCCGAGTTGAAGTAGATATGGCCCGTGTGTGTAGGAAGAACAGTTCTTTTGTTCTGAGCAAGCTCACTGTTCTGGCCCTATAGGAAACACAGTAGAGTAGAAGAGTGGTCTTTTCTCAAAAGCAGAGGGTGTTTCTTATAAGGCGAGCTAGTGTTTGTTTCACAGTCAGAAATGGAGTTGAATCACATGCAGTTTCTTGTCCTACGAGCAAAACTTGTTTTCTGTTAAGAAGAGTCACTATTGTGCTCCCATTGCCGTACACAGTGCAATTAGCACTCGCGTCTGTTCCCAGCAAGTACAGTGTATTGGACTGAAGAGAAGCTCCTGTTCTTGTCAGTTTCCTAAGCAGAGTTGAAGTAGATATGGCCGTGTGTAGGAAGAACACTTCTTTTGTTCTGAGCAAGCTCACTGTTCTGGCCCTCTAGGAAACACAGTGGAGTAGAAGAGTGCTCTTTTCTCAAAATCAGAGTGTGTTTCTTGTAAGGCGAGCTAGTGTTTGTTTCCCAGTCAGAAATGGAGTTGAATCACATGCAGTTTCTTGTCCTACGAGCAAGACTTGTTTTCTGTTAAGAAGAGTCACTATTGTGCTCCCATTGCAGTACACAGTGCAAATAGCACTCGCGTCTGTTCCCAGCAAGTACAGTGTATTAGACTGAAGAGAAGCTACTGTTCTTGTCAATTTCCTAAGCAGAGTTGAAGTAGATATGGCTCGTGTGTGTAAAAAGAACAGTTCTTTTGTTCTGAGCAAGCTCACTGTTCTGGCCCTATAGGAGACAGAGTAGAGTACAAGAGTGCTCTTTTCTCAAAAGCAGAGTGTGTTCCTTGTAAGGCGAGCTAGTGTTTGTTTACCTGTCAAACTGGAGTTGAATCACATGCACTTTCTGGTCCTACGAACAAGACTAGTTTTCTGTTAAGAAGAGTCACTAATGAGATCCATTTGCCACACATTGCAAATAGCACTCGCGTCTGTTCCCTGCAAGTACAGTGTATTGGACTGAAGGGAAGCTCCTGTTCTTGTCAGTTTCCTAAGCAGTGTTTAAGTAGATATGGCCCTTGTGTGTAGGAAGTTAGTTCTCTTATTCTGAGCAAGCTCACTGTTCTGGCACTATAGGAAACACAGTATAGTAGAAGAGTGCTCTTTTACCAATAGCAGAGTGTGTTTCTTGTAAGGCGAGCTAGTGTTTGTTTCCCAGTCAGAAATGGATTTGAATCACATGCAGTTTCTGGTCCTACGAGCAAGAAATGTTTTCTGGTAAGTAGAGTCACTATTGCGATCCATTTGCCACACAGTGAAATAGCACTCGCATCAGTTCCCAGCAAGTTCTGTGTATTGGACTGAAGAGAAGCTCCTGTTTTGTCAGTTTCCTAAGCAGAGTGGAAATAGATATGGCCCGTGTGTGTAGGAAGCACAGTTCTTCTGTTCTGAGCAAGCTCACTGTTCTGGCCCTCTAGGAAACACAGTAGAGTAGAAGAGTGCTCTTTTCTCAAAAGCAGTGTGTGTTTCTTGTACTGCGAGCTAGTGTTTGTTTCCCAGTCAGAAATGGAGTTGAATCACATGCAGTTTCTTGTCCTACGAGCAAGACTTCTTTTCCGTAAAGAAGAGTCACTATTGCGATCCATTTGCCACACAGTGCAAAGAGCACTCACGTCTGTTGCCAACAAGTACAGTGTATTGGACTGAAGAGAAGCTACTATTCTTGTCAGTTTCCTAAGCAGAGTTGAAATAGATATGGCCCGTGTGTGTAGGAAGTACAGTTCTTTTGTTCTGAGCAAGCTCACTGTTCTGGCCCTATAGGAAACACAGCAGAGTAGAAGTGTGCTCTTTTCTCAAAAGCAGAGTGTGTTTCTTGGAAGGCGAGCTAGTGTTTGTTCCCCAGTCAGAAATGGAGTTGAATCACATGCAGTTTCTGGTCCTACGAGCAAGAGTTGTTTTCTGGTAAGAAGAGTCACTATTGCGATCCATTTGCCACACAGTGCAAATAACACTCGCGTCTGTTAAAACAAGTACAGTGTATTGGACTGAAGGGAAGCTACTATTCTTGTCAGTTTCCTAAGCAGAGTGGAAATAGATATGGCCCGTGTGTGTAGGAAGCACAGTTCTTTTGTTCTGAGCAAGCTCACTGTTCTGGCCCTATAGGAAACACAGCAGAGTAGAAGAGTGCTCTTTTCTCAAAAGCAGAGTGTGTTTCTTGTAAGGCGAGCTAGTGTTTGTTTCCCTGTCAAACTGGAGTTGAATCACATGCACTTTCTGGTCCTACGAACAAGACTTGTTTTCTGGTAAGAAGAGTCACTAATGCGATCCATTTGCCACACAGTGCAAATAGCACTCGCGTATGTTCCCAGCAAGTAAAGTGTATTGGACTGAAGAGAAGCTCCTGTTCTTGTCAGTTTCCTAAGCAGTGTTTAAGTAGATATGGCCCGTGTGGGTAGGAAGAACAGTTCTTTTGTTCTGAGGAAGCTCACTGTTCTGGCCCTATAGGAAACACAGTAGAGTAGAAGAGTGCTCTTTTCTCAAAAGCAGAGTGTGTTTCTTTTAAGGCGAGCTATTGTTTGTTTCCCTGTCAGAAATGGAGTTGAATCAGATGCAGTTTCTGGTCCTACGAACCAGACTTGTTTTCTGGTAAGAAGATTCACTAATTCGATCCATTTGCCACACAATACAAATAGCACTCGTGTCTGTTCCCAGCAAGTACAGTGTATTGGACTGAAGAGAAGCTACTATTCTTGTCAATTTCCTAAGTAGAGTGGAAATAGATATGGCCCGTGTGTGTAGGAGCACACTTCTTTTGTTCTGAGCAAGCTCACTGTTCTGGCCCTATAGGAAACACAGTATAGTAGAAGAGTGCTCTTTTCTCAAAAGCAGTGTGTGTTTCTTGTACTGTGAGCCAGTGTTTGTTTCCCTGTTCGAAATGGAGTTTAATCACATGCAGTTTCTGGTCCTACGAGCAAGACTTGTTTTCTGGTAAGAAGATTCACTAATGCGATCCATTTGCCACACAGTACAAATAGCACTCGCGTCTGTTGCCAACAAGTACAGTGCATTGGACTGAAGAGAAGATACTGTTCTTGTCAGTTTCCTAAGCAGAGTGGAAATAGATATGGCCCGTGTGTAGGAAGCACAGTTCTTTTGTTCTGAGCAAGCTCACTGTTCTGGCCCTATAGGAAACACAGCAGAGTAGAAGAGTGCTCTTTTCTCAAAAGCAGAGTGTGTTTCTTGTAAGGCGAGCTATTGTTTGTTTCCCTGTCAGAAATGGAGTTGAATCACATGCAGTTTCTGGTCCTACGAGCAAGAGTTTTTTTCTGGTAAGAAGAGTCTCTATTGCGTTCTAATTGCCATACACAGTGAAGGTAGCACTCGCATCTGTTCCCAGCAAGTAGAGTGTATTGGAATGAAGAGAAGCTACTGTTCTTGTCAGTTTCCTAAGCAGAGTTGAAGTAGATAGGGCCCATGTGTTTAGAAAGCACAGTTCTTTTGTTCTGAGCAAACTCACTGTTCTGGCCCTATAGGAAACACAGTAGAGTAGAAGAGTGCTCTTTTCTCAAAATCAGAGTGTCTTTCTTGTAAGGCGAGCTAGTGTTTGTTTCCCAGTCAGAAATGGAGTTGAATCTCATGCAGTTTCTTGTCCTATGAGCAAGACTTGTTTTCTGTTAAGAAGAGTCACTATTGTGCTCCCATTGCCGTACACAGTGCAAATAACACTCGCGTCTTTTCCCAGCAAGTACAGTGTATTGGACTGAAGAGAAGCTACTGTTCTTGTCAGTTTCCTAAGCAGAGTTGAAGTAGAATTGGCCCGTGTGTGAAGGAAGAACAGTTCTTTTGTTCTGAGCAAGCTCACTGTTTTGGCCCTATAGGAAACACAGTAGAGTAGAAGAGTGCTCTTTTCTCAAAAGCAGAGTGTGTTTCTTGTAAGGCGAGCTATTGTTTGTTTCCCTGTCAGAAATGGAGTTGAATCAGATGCAGTTTCTGGTCCTACGAGCCAGACTTGTTTTCTGGTAAGAAGAGTCACTAATGCGATCCATTTGCCACACAGTGCAAATAGCACTCGCGTCTGTTCCCAGCAAGTACACTGTATTGGACAGAAGAGAAGCTACTATTCCTGACTGTTTCTTAAGCATAGTGGAAATAGATATGGCCCGTGTGTGTAGGAGCACAGTTCTTTTGTTCTGAGCAAGCTCCCTCTTCTGGCCCTACAGGAAACACAGTATAGTAGAAGAGTGCTCTTTTCTCAAAAGCAGAGTGTGTTTCTTGTAAGGCGAGCTAGTGTTTGTTTCCCTGTGAAACTGGAGTTGAATCACATGCACTTTCTGGTCCTACGAATAAGGCTAGTTTTCTGGTAAGAAGAGTCACTAATGCGATCCATTTGCCACACAGTGCAAATAGCACTCGCGTCTGTACCCAGCAATTACAGTGTATTGGACTGAAGAGAAGCTCCTGTTCTTGTCAGTTTCCTAAGCAGAGTTGAAGTAGATTTGGTCCGTGTGTGAAGGAAGAACAGTTCTTTTGTTCTGAGCAAGCTTACTGTTCTGGCCCTATAGGAAACACAGTAGAGTAGAAGAGTGCTCTTTTCTCAAAAGCAGAGTGTGTCTTGTAAGGCGAGCTATTTTAGTTTCCCTATCAGAAATGGAGTTGAATCAGATGCAGTTTCTGGTCCTATGAGCCAGACTTGTTTTCTGGTAAGAAGATTCACTAATGCGATCCATTTGCCACACAGTGCAAATAGCACTCGCGTCTGTTCCCAGCAAGTACAGTGTATTGGACTGAAGAGAAGCTTCTATTCTTGACAGTTTCTTAAGCATAGTGGAAATAGATATGGCCCGTGTGTGTAGGAGCACAGTTCTTTTGTTCTGAGCAAGCTCCCTGTTCTGGCCCTACAGGAAACACAGTATAATAGAAGAGTGCTCTTTTCTCAAAAGCAGTGTGTGTTTCTTGTACTGCGAGCTGGTGTTTGTTTCCCTGTTAGAAATGGAGTTTAATCACATGCAGTTTCTGGTCCTACGAGCAAGACTTGTTTTCTGGTAAGAAGAGTCACTATTGCGATCCATTTGCCACACAGTGCAAATAGCACTCGCGTCTGTTGCCAACAATTACAGTGTATTGGACAGAAGAGAAGCTACTGTTCTTGTCAGTTTCCTAAGCAGAGTTGAAGTAGATTTGGCCCGTGTGTAGGAAGCACAGTTCTTTTGTTCTCAGCAAGCTCACTGTTCTGGCCCTATAGGAAACACAGCAGAGTAGAAGAGTGCTCTTTTCTCAAAAGCAGAGTGTGTTTCTTATAAGGCGAGCTAGTGTTTGTTTCCCTGTCAGAAATGGAGTTGAATCACATGCAGTTTCTGGTTCTACGAGCAAGACTTATTGTCTGGTAAGAAGAGTCACTATTGCGATCCATTTGCCACACAGTGTAAATAGCACTCGCGTCTGTTGCCAGCAATACAGTGTATTGGACTGAAGAAGAGCTCCTGTTCTTGTCAGTTTCCTAAGCAGAGTTGAAGTAGGTATGGCCCGTGTGTGTAGTAAGCACAGTTCTTTTGTTCTGAGCAAGCTCACTGTTCTGGCCCTCTAGGAAACACAGTAGAGTAGAAGAGTGCTCTTTTCTCAAAATCAGAGTGTGTTTCTTGTAAGGCGAGCTAGTGTTTGTTTCCCAGTCAGAAATGGAGTTGAATCACATGCAGTTTCTTGTCCTACGAGCAAGACTTGTTTTCTGTTAAGAAGAGTCACTATTGTGCTCCCATTGCAGTACACAGTGCAAATAGCACTCGCGTCTGTTCCCAGCAAGTACAGTGTATTAGACTGAAGAGAAGCTACTGTTCTTGTCAATTTCCTAAGCAGAGTTGAAGTAGATATGGCTCGTGTGTGTAAAAAGAACAGTTCTTTTGTTCTGAGCAAGCTCACTGTTCTGGCCCTATAGGAGACAGAGTAGAGTACAAGAGTGCTCTTTTCTCAAAAGCAGAGTGTGTTCCTTGTAAGGCGAGCTAGTGTTTGTTTACCTGTCAAACTGGAGTTGAATCACATGCACTTTCTGGTCCTACGAACAAGACTAGTTTTCTGTTAAGAAGAGTCACTAATGAGATCCATTTGCCACACATTGCAAATAGCACTCGCGTCTGTTCCCTGCAAGTACAGTGTATTGGACTGAAGGGAAGCTCCTGTTCTTGTCAGTTTCCTAAGCAGTGTTTAAGTAGATATGGCCCTTGTGTGTAGGAAGTTAGTTCTCTTATTCTGAGCAAGCTCACTGTTCTGGCACTATAGGAAACACAGTATAGTAGAAGAGTGCTCTTTTACCAATAGCAGAGTGTGTTTCTTGTAAGGCGAGCTAGTATTTGTTTCCCAGTCAGAAATGGATTTGAATCACATGCAGTTTCTGGTCCTACGAGCAAGAGTTGTTTTCTGGTAAGTAGAGTCACTATTGCGATCCATTTGCCACACAGTGAAATAGCACTCGCATCAGTTCCCAGCAAGTACTGTGTATTGGACTGAAGAGAAGCTCCTGTTTTGTCAGTTTCCTAAGCAGAGTGGAAATAGATATGGCCCGTGTGTGTAGGAAGCACAGTTCTTCTGTTCTGAGCAAGCTCACTGTTCTGGCCCTCTAGGAAACACAGTAGAGTAGAAGAGTGCTCTTTTCTCAAAAGCAGTGTGTGTTTCTTGTACTGCGAGCTAGTGTTTGTTTCCCAGTCAGAAATGGAGTTGAATCACATGCAGTTTCTTGTCCTACGAGCAAGACTTCTTTTCCGTAAAGAAGAGTCACTATTGCGATCCATTTGCCACACAGTGCAAAGAGCACTCACGTCTGTTGCCAACAAGTACAGTGTATTGGACTGAAGAGAAGCTACTATTCTTGTCAGTTTCCTAAGCAGAGTTGAAATAGATATGGCCCGTGTGTGTAGGAAGTACAGTTCTTTTGTTCTGAGCAAGCTCACTGTTCTGGCCCTATAGGAAACACAGCAGAGTAGAAGTGTGCTCTTTTCTCAAAAGCAGAGTGTGTTTCTTGGAAGGCGAGCTAGTGTTTGTTTCCCAGTCAGAAATGGAGTTGAATCACATGCAGTTTCTGGTCCTACGAGCAAGAGTTGTTTTCTGGTAAGAAGAGTCACTATTGCGATCCATTTGCCACACAGTGCAAATAACACTCGCGTCTGTTAAAACAAGTACAGTGTATTGGACTGAAGGGAAGCTACTATTCTTGTCAGTTTCCTAAGCAGAGTGGAAATAGATATGGCCCGTGTGTGTAGGAAGCACAGTTCTTTTGTTCTGAGCAAGCTCACTGTTCTGGCCCTATAGGAAACACAGCAGAGTAGAAGAGTGCTCTTTTCTCAAAAGCAGAGTGTGTTTCTTGTAAGGCGAGCTAGTGTTTGTTTCCCTGTCAAACTGGAGTTGAATCACATGCACTTTCTGGTCCTACGAACAAGACTTGTTTTCTGGTAAGAAGAGTCACTAATGCGATCCATTTGCCACACAGTGCAAATAGCACTCGCGTATGTTCCCAGCAAGTAAAGTGTATTGGACTGAAGAGAAGCTCCTGTTCTTGTCAGTTTCCTAAGCAGTGTTTAAGTAGATATGGCCCGTGTGGGTAGGAAGAACAGTTCTTTTGTTCTGAGGAAGCTCACTGTTCTGGCCCTATAGGAAACACAGTAGAGTAGAAGAGTGCTCTTTTCTCAAAAGCAGAGTGTGTTTCTTTTAAGGCGAGCTATTGTTTGTTTCCCTGTCAGAAATGGAGTTGAATCAGATGCAGTTTCTGGTCCTACGAACCAGACTTGTTTTCTGGTAAGAAGATTCACTAATTCGATCCATTTGCCACACAATACAAATAGCACTCGTGTCTGTTCCCAGCAAGTACAGTGTATTGGACTGAAGAGAAGCTACTATTCTTGTCAGTTTCCTAAGTAGAGTGGAAATAGATATGGCCCGTGTGTGTAGGAGCACACTTCTTTTGTTCTGAGCAAGCTCACTGTTCTGGCCCTATAGGAAACACAGTATAGTAGAAGAGTGCTCTTTTCTCAAAAGCAGTGTGTGTTTCTTGTACTGTGAGCCAGTGTTTGTTTCCCTGTTCGAAATGGAGTTTAATCACATGCAGTTTCTGGTCCTACGAGCAAGACTTGTTTTCTGGTAAGAAGATTCACTAATGCGATCCATTTGCCACACAGTACAAATAGCACTCGCGTCTGTTGCCAACAAGTACAGTGCATTGGACTGAAGAGAAGATACTGTTCTTGTCAGTTTCCTAAGCAGAGTGGAAATAGATATGGCCCGTGTGTAGGAAGCACAGTTCTTTTGTTCTGAGCAAGCTCACTGTTCTGGCCCTATAGGAAACACAGCAGAGTAGAAGAGTGCTCTTTTCTCAAAAGCAGAGTGTGTTTCTTGTAAGGCGAGCTATTGTTTGTTTCCCTGTCAGAAATGGAGTTGAATCACATGCAGTTTCTGGTCCTACGAGCAAGAGTTTTTTTCTGGTAAGAAGAGTCTCTATTGCGTTCTAATTGCCATACACAGTGAAGGTAGCACTCGCATCTGTTCCCAGCAAGTAGAGTGTATTGGAATGAAGAGAAGCTACTGTTCTTGTCAGTTTCCTAAGCAGAGTTGAAGTAGATAGGGCCCATGTGTTTAGAAAGCACAGTTCTTTTGTTCTGAGCAAACTCACTGTTCTGGCCCTATAGGAAACACAGTAGAGTAGAAGAGTGCTCTTTTCTCAAAATCAGAGTGTCTTTCTTGTAAGGCGAGCTAGTGTTTGTTTCCCAGTCAGAAATGGAGTTGAATCTCATGCAGTTTCTTGTCCTATGAGCAAGACTTGTTTTCTGTTAAGAAGAGTCACTATTGTGCTCCCATTGCCGTACACAGTGCAAATAACACTCGCGTCTTTTCCCAGCAAGTACAGTGTATTGGACTGAAGAGAAGCTACTGTTCTTGTCAGTTTCCTAAGCAGAGTTGAAGTAGAATTGGCCCGTGTGTGAAGGAAGAACAGTTCTTTTGTTCTGAGCAAGCTCACTGTTCTGGCCCTATAGGAAACACAGTAGAGTAGAAGAGTGCTCTTTTCTCAAAAGCAGAGTGTGTTTCTTGTAAGGCGAGCTATTGTTTGTTTCCCTGTCAGAAATGGAGTTGAATCAGATGCAGTTTCTGGTCCTACGAGCCAGACTTGTTTTCTGGTAAGAAGAGTCACTAATGCGATCCATTTGCCACACAGTGCAAATAGCACTCGCGTCTGTTCCCAGCAAGTACACTGTATTGGACAGAAGAGAAGCTACTATTCCTGACTGTTTCTTAAGCATAGTGGAAATAGATATGGCCCGTGTGTGTAGGAGCACAGTTCTTTTGTTCTGAGCAAGCTCCCTCTTCTGGCCCTACAGGAAACACAGTATAGTAGAAGAGTGCTCTTTTCTCAAAAGCAGAGTGTGTTTCTTGTAAGGCGAGCTAGTGTTTGTTTCCCTGTGAAACTGGAGTTGAATCACATGCACTTTCTGGTCCTACGAATAAGGCTAGTTTTCTGGTAAGAAGAGTCACTAATGCGATCCATTTGCCACACAGTGCAAATAGCACTCGCGTCTGTACCCAGCAATTACAGTGTATTGGACTGAAGAGAAGCTCCTGTTCTTGTCAGTTTCCTAAGCAGAGTTGAAGTAGATTTGGTCCGTGTGTGAAGGAAGAACAGTTCTTTTGTTCTGAGCAAGCTCACTGTTCTGGCCCTATAGGAAACACAGTAGAGTAGAAGAGTGCTCTTTTCTCAAAAGCAGAGTGTGTCTTGTAAGGCGAGCTATTTTAGTTTCCCTATCAGAAATGGAGTTGAATCAGATGCAGTTTCTGGTCCTATGAGCCAGACTTGTTTTCTGGTAAGAAGATTCACTAATGCGATCCATTTGCCACACAGTGCAAATAGCACTCGCGTCTGTTCCCAGCAAGTACAGTGTATTGGACTGAAGAGAAGCTTCTATTCTTGACAGTTTCTTAAGCATAGTGGAAATAGATATGGCCCGTGTGTGTAGGAGCACAGTTCTTTTGTTCTGAGCAAGCTCCCTGTTCTGGCCCTACAGGAAACACAGTATAATAGAAGAGTGCTCTTTTCTCAAAAGCAGTGTGTGTTTCTTGTACTGCGAGCTAGTGTTTGTTTCCCTGTTAGAAATGGAGTTTAATCACATGCAGTTTCTGGTCCTACGAGCAAGACTTGTTTTCTGGTAAGAAGAGTCACTATTGCGATCCATTTGCCACACAGTGCAAATAGCACTCGCGTCTGTTGCCAACAATTACAGTGTATTGGACAGAAGAGAAGCTACTGTTCTTGTCAGTTTCCTAAGCAGAGTTGAAGTAGATATGGCCCGTGTGTAGGAAGCACAGTTCTTTTGTTCTCAGCAAGCTCACTGTTCTGGCCCTATAGGAAACACAGCAGAGTAGAAGAGTGCTCTTTTCTCAAAAGCAGAGTGTGTTTCTTATAAGGCGAGCTAGTGTTTGTTTCCCTGTCAGAAATGGAGTTGAATCACATGCAGTTTCTGGTTCTACGAGCAAGACTTATTGTCTGGTAAGAAGAGTCACTATTGCGATCCATTTGCCACACAGTGTAAATAGCACTCGCGTCTGTTGCCAGCAATACAGTGTATTGGACTGAAGAAGAGCTCCTGTTCTTGTCAGTTTCCTAAGCAGAGTTGAAGTAGGTATGGCCCGTGTGTGTAGTAAGCACAGTTCTTTTGTTCTTAGCAAGCTCACTGTTCTGGCCCTCTAGGAAACACAGTAGAGTAGAACAGTGCTCTTTTCTCAAAGCAGAGTGTGTTTCTTGTAAGGCGAGCTAGTGTTTGTTTCCCAGTCAGAAATGGAGTTGAATCAGATGCAGTTTCTGGTCCTACGAGCCAGACTTGTTTTCTGGTAAGAAGAGTCACTAATGCGATCCATTTGCCACACAGTGCAAATAGCACTCGCGTCTGTTCCCAGCAAGTACAGTGTATTGGACTGAAGAGAAGCAACTACTCTTGTCAGTTTTCTAAGCAGAGTGGAAATAGATATAGCCCGTGTGTGTAGGAGCACAGTTCTTTTGTTCTGAGCAAGCTCACTGTTCTGGCCCTCTAGGAAACACAGTATAGTAGAAGAGTGCTCTTTTCTCAAAAGCAGTGTGTGTTTCTTGTACTGCGAGCTTGTGTTTGTTTCCCTGTTAGAAATGGAGTTTAATCACATGCAGTTTCTGGTACCACGAGCAAGACATGTTTTCTGGTAAGAAGAGTCACTAATGCGATCGATTTGCCACACAGTGCAATTAGCACTCGCGTCTGTTGCCAACAAGTACAGTTTATTGGACTGAAGAGAAGCTACTATTCTTGTCAGTTTCCTAAGCAGAGTGGAAATAGATATGGCCCGTGTGTAGGAAGCACAGTTCTTTTGTTCTGAGCAAGCTCACTGTTCTGGCCCTATAGGAAACACAGCAGAGTAGAAGAGTGTTCTTTTCTCAAAAGCAGAGTGTGTTTCTTGTAAGGCGAGCTAGTGTTTGTTTCCCAGTCAGAAATGGAGTTGAATCACATGCAGTTTCTGGTCCTACGAGCAAGAGTTTTTTTCTGGCAAGAAGAGTCTCTATTGCGTTCTAATTGCCATACACAGTGCAAGAAGCTCTCCCATCTGTTCCCAGCAAGTACAGTGTATTGAAATGAAGAGAAGCTACTGTTCTTGTCAGTTTCCTAAGCAGAGTTGAAGTAGATATGGCCCATGTGTTTAGAAAGCACAGTTCTTTTGTTCTGAGCAAACTCACTGTTCTGGCCCTATAGGAAACACAGTAGAGTAGAAGAGTGCTCTTTTCTCAAAATCAGAGTGTCTTTCTTGTAAGGAGAGCTAGTGTTTTTTTCCCAGTCAGAAATGGAGTTGAATCTCATGCAGTTTCTTGTCCTACGAGCAAGACTTGTTTTCTGTTAAGAAGAGTCACTATTGTGCTCCCATTGCCGTACACAGTGCAAATAACACTCGCGTCTTTTCCCAGCAAGTACAGTGTATTGGACTGAAGAGAAGCTACTGTTCTTGTCAATTTCCTAAGAAGAGTTGAAGTAGATTCATCCTGTGTGTAAAAAGAACAGTTCTTTTATTCTGAGCAAGCTCACTGTTCTGGCCCTATAGGAGACAGAGTAGAGTAGAGGAGTGCTCTTTTCTCAAAAGCAGAGTGTGTTTCTTGTAAGGCGAGCTAGTGTTTGTTTCCCTGTCAAACTGGAGTTGAATCACATGCACTTTCTGGTCCTACGAACCATTCTAGTTTTCTGGTAAGAAGAGTCACTAATGCGATCCATTTGCCACACAGTGCAAATAGCACTCGCATCTGTACCCAGCAAATACAGTGTATTGGACTGAAGAGAAGCTCCTGTTCTTGTCAGTTTCCTAAGCAGAGTTGAAGTAGATTTGGTCCGTGTGTGAAGGAAGAACAGTTCTTTTGTTCTGAGCAAGCTCACTGTTCTGGCCCTATAGGAAACACAGTAGAGTAGAAGAGTGCTCTTTTCTCAAAAGCAGAGTGTGTCTTGTAAGGCGAGCTATTTTTGTTTCCCTATCAGAAATGGAGTTGAATCAGATGCAGTTTCTGGTCCTACGAGCCAGACTTGTTTTCTGGTAAGAAGATTCACTAATGCGATCCATTTGCCACACAGTGCTAAGAGCACTCGCGTCTGTACCCAGCAATTACAGTGTATTGGACTGAAGAGAAGCTTCTATTTTTGACAGTTTCTTAAGCATAGTGGAAATAGATATGGCCCGTGTGTGTAGGAGCACAGTTCTTTTGTTCTGAGCAAGCTCCCTGTTCTGGCCCTACAGGAAAAACAGTATAATAGAATAATGCTCTTTTCTCAAAAGCAGTGTGTGTTTCTTGTACTGCGAGCTAGTGTTTGTTTCCCTGTTAGAAATGGAGTTTAATCACATGCAGTTTCTGGTCCTACGAGCAAGACTTGTTTTCTGGTAAGAAGAGTCACTATTGCGATCCATTTGCCACACAGTGCAAATAGCACTCGCGTCTGTTGCCAACAATTACAGTGTATTGGACAGAAGAGAAGCTACTGTTCTTGTCAGTTTCCTAAGCAGAGTTGAAGTAGATATGGCCCATGTGTGTAGGAAGCACAGTTCTTTGTTCTCAGCAAGCTCACTGTTCTGGCCCTATAGGAAACACAGCAGAGTAGAAGAGTGCTCTTTTCTCAAAAGCAGAGTGTGTTTCTAGGAAGGCGAGCTAGTGTTTGTTTCCCATTCAGAAATGGAGTTGAATCACACGCATTTTCTTGTCCTACGAGCAAGACTTGTTTTCCGTTAAGAATTGTCACTATTGTGCTCACATTGCTGTACACAGTGCAAATAGCACTCGCGTCTGTTCCCAGCAAGTACAGTGTATTGGACTTAAGAGAAGCTACTGTTCTTGTCAATTTCCTAAGCAGAGTTGAAGTAGATATGGCCCGTGTGTGTAAAAAGAACAGTTCTTTTGTTCTGAGCAAGCTCACTGTTCTGGCCCTATAGGAGAAAGAGTAGAGTAGAAGAGTGAGTGCTCTTTTCTCAAAAGCAGAGTGTGTTTCTTGTAAGGCGAGCTAGTGTTTGTTTCCCTGTCAAACTGGAGTTGAATCACATGCACTTTCTGGTCCTACTAACAAGACTAGTTTTCTGGTAAGAAGAGTCACTAATGCGATCCATTTGCCACACATTGGAAATAGCACTCGCGACTGTTCCTAGCAAGTACAGTGTATTGGACTGAAGAGAAGCTCCTGTTCTTGTCAGTTTTCTAAACAGAGTTGAAGTAGATATAGCCCGTTTGTAGGAAGCACAGTTCTTTTGTTCTGAGGAAGCTCACTGTTCTGGCCCTCTAGGAAACACAGTAGAGTAGAAGAGTGCTCTTTTCTCAAAAGCAGAGTGTGTTTCTTGTAAGGCGAGCTAGTGTTTGTTTCCCAGTAAGAAATGGAGTTGAATCACATGCAGTTTCTAGTCCTACGAGCAAGAGTTGTTTTCTTGTAAGTAGAGTCACTATTGCAATCCATTTGCAACACAGTGCAAATAGTACTCGCATTTGTTCCCAGCAAGTACTGTGTATTGGACTGAAGAGAAGCTCCTTTTCTTGTCATTTCCTAAGCAGAGTGGATGTAGATATGACCCTTGTGTTAGGAAGCTAGTTCTTTTATGCTGAGCAAGCTCACTGTTCTGGCCACATATGAAACACAGTAGAGTAGAAGACTGCTCTTTTCCCAATAGCAGAGTGTGTTTCTTGTAAGGCGAGCTAGTGTTTGTTTCCCAGTCAGAAATGGAGTTGAATCACATGCAGTTTCTGGTCCTACGAGCAAGAGTTGTTTTCTGGTAAGTAGAGTCACTATTGCGATCCATTTGCCACACAGTGCAAATAGCACTCGCATCAGTTCCTAGCAAGTACTGTGTATTGGACTGAAGAGAAGCTCCTGTTTTGTCAGTTTCCAAAGCAGAGTGGAAATAGATATGGCCCGTGTGTGTAGGAAGCACAGTTCTTTTGTTCTGAGCAAGCTCACTGTTCTGGCCCTCTAGGAAACACAGTAGAGTAGAAGAGTGCTCTTTTACAAAAGCAGAGTGTGTTTCTTGGAAGGCGAGCTAGTGTTTGTTTCCCAGTCAGAAATGGAGTTGAATCACATGCAGTTTCTTGTCCGACGAGCAAGACTTCTTTTACGTAAAGAAGAGTCACTATTGTGCTCCCATTGCCGTACACAGTGCAAATAGCACTCGCGTCTGTTCCCAGCAAGTACAGTGTATTGGACTGAAGAGAAGCTCCTGTTCTTGTCAGTTTCCTAGGCAGAGTTGAAGTAGATATGGCTCGTGTGTGTAGGAAGGACAGTTCTTTTGTTCTGAGCAAGCTCACTGTTCTGGCCCTATAGGAAACACAGTAGAGTAGAAGAGTGCTCTTTTCTCAAAAGCAGAGTGTGTTTCTTGTAAGGCGAGCTATTTTTTGTTTCCCTGTCAGAAATGGAGTTGAATCAGATGCAGTTTCTGGTCCTACGAACCAGATTGTTTTCTGGTAAGAAGATTCACTAATGCGATCCATTTGCCACACAGTACAAATAGCACTCGCGTCTGTTCCCAGCAAGTACAGTGTATTGGACTGAAGAGAAGCTACTATTCTTGTCACTTTCCTAAGTAGAGTGGAAACAGATATGGCCCGTGTGTGTAGGAGCACAGTTCTTTTGTTCTGAGCAAGCTCACCGTTCTGGCTCTATAGGAAACACAGTAGAGTAGAAGAGTGCTCTTTTCTCAAAAGCAGAGTGTGTTTCTTGTAAGGCGAGCTAGTGTTTGTTTCCCAGTCAGAAATGGAGTTGAATCACATGCAGTTTCTTGTCCTACGAGCAAGACTTGTTTTCCGTTAAGAAGAGTCACTATTGTGCTCCCATTGACGTACACAGTGCAAATAGCACTCGCGTCTGTTCCCAGAAAGTACAGTGTATTGGACTTAAGAGAAGCTACTGTTCTTGTCAATTTCCTAAGCAGAGTTGAAGTAGATATGGCCCGTGTGTGTAAAAAGAGCAGTTCTTTTGTTCTGAGCAAGCTCACTGTTCTGGCCCTATAGGAGAAAGAGTAGAGTAGAAGAGTGCTCTTTTCTCAAAAGTAGAGTGTGTTTCTTGTAAGGCGAGCTAGTGTTTGTTTCCCTGTCAAACTGGAGTTGAATCACATGCAATTTCTGGTCCTGCGAACAAGACTTGTTTTCCGTTAAGAAGAGTCACTATTGTGCTCCCATTGACGTACACATTGCAAATAGCACTCGCGTCTGTTCCCAGCAAGTACAGTGTATTGGACTGAAGAGAAGCTCCTGTTCTTGTCAGTTTCCTAAGCAGAGTTGAAGTAGATATGGCCCGTGTGTGTAGGAAGCACAGTTCTTTTGTTCTGAGGAAGCTCACTGTTCTGGCCTTCTAGGAAACACAGTAGAGTAGAAGAGTGCTCTTTTCTCAAAAGCAGAGTGTGTTTCTTGGAAGGCGAGCTAGAGTTTGTTTCCCAGTCAGAAATGGAGTTGAATCACATGCAGTTTCTAGTCCTACAAGCAAGAGTTGTTTTCTTGTAAGTAGAGTCACTATTGCGATCCAATTGCAACACAGTGTAAATAGCACTCGCATCTGTTCCCAGCAAGTACTGTGTATTGGACTGAAGAGAAGCTCCTCTTCTTGTCAGTTTCCTAAGAAGAGTGGAAGTAGATATGACCCTTGAGTGTAGGAAGCTAGTTCTTTTATGCTGAGCAAGCTCACTGTTCTGTCCATATATGAAACACTGTAGAGTAGAAGACTGCTCTTTTCCCAATAGCAGAGTGTGTTTCTTGTAAGGCGAGCTAGTGTTTGTTTCCCAGTCAGAAATGGAGTTGAATCACATGCAGTTTCTGGTCCTACAAGCAAGAGTTGTTTTCTGGTAAGTAGAGTCACTATTGCGATTCTTTTGCCACACAGTGCAAATAGCACTCGCATCAGTTCCTAGCAAGTACTGTGTATTGGACTGAAGAGAAGCTCCTGTTTTGTTAGTTTCCAAAGCAGAGTGGAAATAGATATGGCCGTGTGTGTAGGAAGCACAGTTCTTTTGTTCTGAGCAAGCTCACTGTTCTGGCCCTCTAGGAAACACAGTAGAGTAGAAGAGTGCTCTTTTCTCAAAAGCAGAGTGAGTTTCTTGTAAGGCGAGCTAGTGTTTGTTTCCCAGTCAGAAATGGAGTTGAATCACATGCAGTTTCTTGTCCTACGAGCAAGACTTCCTTTCTGTAAAGAAGAGTCACTATTGTGCTCCCATTGCCGTACACAGTTCAAATAGCACTCGCGTCTGTTCCCAGCAAGTACAGTGTATTGGACTGAAGAGAAGCTACTGTTCTTGTCAATTTCCTAAGCAGAGTTGAAGTAGATATGGCCCGTGTGTGTAAAAAGAACAGTTCTTTTGTTCTGAGCAAGCTCACTGTTCTGGCCCTATAGGAGACAGTGTAGAGTAGAAGAGTGCTCTTTTCTCAAAAGCAGAGTGTGTTTCTTGTAAGGCGAGCTAGTGTTTGTTTCCCTGTCAAACTGGAGTTGAATCACATGCACTTTCTGGTCCTAAGAACAAGACGAGTTTTCTGGTAAGAAGAGTCACTAATGCGATCCATTTGCCCTACATTGCAAATAGCACTCGCGTCTGTTCCCAGCAAGTACAGTGTATTGGACTGAAGAGAAGCTCCTGTTCGTGTCAGTTTCCTAAGCAGAGTTGAAGTAGATATGGCCCGTGTGTGTAGGAAGAACAGTTCTTTTGTTCTGAGCAAGCTCACTGTTCTGGTACTATAGGAAACACAGTAGAGTAGAAGAGTGCTCTTTTCTCAAAAGCAGAGTGTGTTTCTTGTAAGGCGAGCTAGTGTTTGTTTCCCTGTCAAACTGGAGTTGAATCACATGCACTTTCTGGTCCTACGAACAAGACTTGTTTTCTGGTAAGAAGAGTCACTAATGAGATCCATTTGCCACACAGTGAAAATAGCACTCGCGTATGTTCCCAGCAAGTACAGTGTATTGGACTGAAGAGAAGCTCCTGTTCTTGTCAGTTTCCTAGGCAGAGTTGAAGTAGATATGGCCCGTGTGTGTAGGAAGGACAGTTCTTTTGTTCTGAGCAAGCTCACTGTTCTGGCCCTATAGGAAACACAGTAGAGTAGAAGAGTGCTCATTTCTCAAAAGCAGAGTGTGTTTCTTGTAAGGCGAGCTATTGTTTGTTTCCCTGTCAGAAATGGAGTTGAATCAGATGCAGTTTCTCGTCCTACGAACCAGACTTGTTTTCTTGTAAGAAGATTCACTAATGCGATCCATTTGCCACACAGTAAAATAGCACTCGCGTCTGTTCCCAGCAAGTACAGTGTATTGGACTGAAGAGAAGCTACTATTCTTGTCAGTTTCCTAAGTAGAGTGGAAATAGATATGGCCCGTGTGTGTAGGAGCACAGTTCTTTTTTTCTGAGCAAGCTCACTGTTCTGGCTCTATAGGAAACACAGTAGAGTATTAGAGTGCTCTTTTCTCAAAAGCAGAGTGTGTTTCTTGTAAGGCGAGCTAGTGTTTGTTTCCCATTCAGAAATGGAGTTGAATCACACGCATTTTCTTGTCCTAGGAGCAAGACTTGTTTTCCGTTAAGAATTGTCACTATTGTGCTCACATTGCTGTACACAGTGCAAATAGCACTCGCGTCTGTTCCCAGCAAGTACAGTGTATTGGACTTAAGAGAAGCTACTGTTCTTGTCAATTTCCTAAGCAGAGTTGAAGTAGATATGGCCCGTGTGTGTAAAAAGAACAGTTCTTTTGTTCTGAGCAAGCTCACTGTTCTGGCCCTATAGGAGAAAGAGTAGAGTAGAAGAGTGAGTGCTCTTTTCTCAAAAGCAGAGTGTGTTTCTTGTAAGGCGAGCTAGTGTTTGTTTCCCTGTCAAACTGGAGTTGAATCACATGCACTTTCTGGTCCTACAAACAAGACTAGTTTTCTGGTAAGAAGAGTCACTAATGCGATCCATTTGCCACACATTGCAAATAGCACTCGCGACTGTTCCCAGCAAGTACAGTGTATTGGACTGAAGAGAAACTCCTGTTCTTGTCAGTTTTCTAAACAGAGTTGAAGTAGATAAAGCCCGTTTGTAGGAAGCACAGTTCTTTTGTTCTGAGGAAGCTCAGTGTTCTGGCCCTATAGGAAACACAGTAGAGTAGAAGAGTGCTCTTTTCTCAAAAGCAGAGTGTGTTTCTTGTAAGGCGAGCTAGTGTTTGTTTCCCAGTCAGAAATGGAGTTGAATCACATGCAGTTTCTAGTCCTACGAGCAAGAGTTGTTTTCTTGTAAGCAGAGTCACTATTGCGATCCATTTGCAACACAGTGCAAATAGCACGCGCATTTGTTCCCAGCAAGTACTGTGTATTGGACTAAAGAGAAGCTCCTCTTCTTGTCATTTCCTAAGCAGAGTGGATGTAGATATGACCCTTGTGTTAGGAAGCTAGTTCTTTTATACTGAGCAAGCTCACTGTTCTGGCCACATATGAAACAGTAGAATAGAAGACTGCTCTTTTCCCAATAGCAGAGTGTGTTTCTTGTAAGGCGAGCTAGTGTTTGTTTCCCAGTCAGAAATGGAGTTGAATCACATGCAGTTTCTGGTCCTACGAGCAAGAGTTGTTTTCTGGTAAGTAGAGTCACTATTGCGATCCATTTGCCACACAGTGCAAATAGCACTCGCATCAGTTCCTAGCAAGTACTGTGTATTGGACTGAAGAGAAGCTCCTGTTTTGTTAGTTTCCAAAGCAGAGTGGAAATAGATATGGCCCGTGTGTGTAGGAAGCACAGTTCTTTTGTTCTGAGCAAGCTCACTGTTCTGGCCCTCTAGGAAACACAGTAGAGTAGAAGAGTGCTCTTTTCTCAAAAGCAGAGTGAGTTTCTTGTAAGGCGAGCTAGTGTTTGTTTCCCAGTCAGAAATGGAGTTGAATCACATGCAGTTTCTTGTCCTACGAGCAAGACTTCCTTTCTGTAAAGAAGAGTCACTATTGTGCTCCCATTGCCGTACACAGTTCAAATAGCACTCGCGTCTGTTCCCAGCAAGTACAGTGTATTGGACTGAAGAGAAGCTACTGTTCTTGTCAATTTCCTAAGCAGAGTTGAAGTAGATATGGCCCGTGTGTGTAAAAAGAACAGTTCTTTTGTTCTGAGCAAGCTCACTGTTCTGGCCCTATAGGAGACAGTGTAGAGTAGAAGAGTGCTCTTTTCTCAAAAGCAGAGTGTGTTTCTTGTAAGGCGAGCTAGTGTTTGTTTCCCTGTCAAACTGGAGTTGAATCACATGCACTTTCTGGTCCTAAGAACAAGACGAGTTTTCTGGTAAGAAGAGTCACTAATGCGATCCATTTGCCCTACATTGCAAATAGCACTCGCGTCTGTTCCCAGCAAGTACAGTGTATTGGACTGAAGAGAAGCTCCTGTTCGTGTCAGTTTCCTAAGCAGAGTTGAAATAGATATGGCCCGTGTGTGTAGGAAGCACAGTTCTTTTGTTCTGAGCAAGCTCACTGTTCTGGCCCTATAGGAAACACAGTAGAATAGAAGAGTGCTCTTTTCTCAAAAGCAGAGTGTGTTTCTTGTAAGGCGAGCTAGTGTTTGTTTCCCTGTCAGAAATGGAATTGAATCACATGCAGTTTCTGGTCCTACGAGCAAGAGTTGTTTTCTGGTAAGTAGAGTCACTATTGCGATCCATTTGCCACACAGTGCAAATAGCACTCGCATCAGTTCCTAGCAAGTACTGTGTATTGGACTGAAGAGAAGCTCCTGTTTTGTCAGTTTCCAAAGCAGAGTGGAAATAGATATGGCCCGTGTGTGTAGGAAGCACAGTTCTTTTGTTCTGAGCAAGCTCACTGTTCTGGCCCTTTAGGAAACACAGTAGAGTAGAAGAGTGCTCTTTTCTCAAAAGCAGAGTGTGTTTCTTGGAAGGCGAGATAGTGTTTGTTTCCCAGTCAGAAATGGAGTTGAATCACATGCAGTTTCTTGTCCTACGAGCAAGACTTCTTTTCCGTAAAGAAGAGTCACTATTGTGCTCCCATTGCTGTACACAGTGCAAATAGCACTCGCGTCTGTTCCCAGCAAGTACAGTGTATTGGACTGAAGAGAATCTCCTGTTCTTGTCAGTTTCCAAGGCAGAGTTGAAGTAGATATGGCCCGTGTGTGTAGGAAGGACAGTTCTTTTGTTCTGAGCAACCTCACTGTTCTGGCCCTATAGGAAACACAGTAGAGTAGAAGAGTGCTCTTTTCTCAAAAGCAGAGTGTGTTTCTTGTAAGGCGAGCTACTGTTTGTTTCCCTGTCAGAAATGGAGTTGAATCAGATGCAGTTTCTGGTCCTACGAACCAGACTTGTTTTCTGGTAAGAAGATTCACTAATGCGAAATATTTGCCGCACAGTACAAATAGCACTCGCGTCTGTTCCCAGCAAGTACAGTGTATTGGACTGAAGAGAAGCTACTATTCTTGTAAATTTCCTAAGCAGAGTTGAAGTAGATATGGCCCGTGTGTGTAAAAAGAACAGTTCTTTTGTTCTGAGCAAGCTCACTGTTCTGGCCCTATAGGAGAAAGAGTAGAGTAGAAGAGTGCTCTTTTCTCAAAAGCAGAGTGTGTTTCTTGTAAGGCGAGCTAGTGTTTGTTTCCCTGTCAAACTGGAGTTGAATCACATGCACTTTCTGGTCCTACGAACAAGACTAGTTTTCTGGTAAGAAGAGTCACTAATGCGATCCATTTTCCCTACATTGCAAATAGCCCTCGCGTCTGTTCCCAGCAAGTACAGTGTATTGGACTGAAGAGAAGCTCCTGTTCTTGTCAGTTTCCTAAGCAGTGTTGAAGTAGATTTGGCCCGTGTGTGAAGGAAGAACAGTTCTTTTGTTCTGAGCAAGCTCACTGTTCTGGCCCTATAGGAAACACAGTAAAGTAGAAGAGTGCTCTTTTCTCAAAAGCAGAGTGTGTTTCTTGTAAGGCGAGCTAGTGTTTGTTTCCCAGTCCGAAGTGGAGTTGAATCACATGCAGTTTCTAGTCCTACGAGCAAGAGTTGTTTTCTTGTAAGTAGAGTCACCATTGCGATCCAATTTCAACACAGTGCAAATAGCACTCCCATCTGTTCCCAGCAAGTACTGTGTATTGGTCTGAAGAGAAGCTCCTCTTCTTGTCAGTTTCCTAAGCAGAGTGGAAGTAGATATGACCCTTGTGTGTAGGAAGCTCGTTCTTTTATGCTGAGCAAGCTCACTGTTCTGGCCATATATGAAACACAGTAGAGTAGAAGAGTGCTCTTTTCCCAATAGCAGAGTGTGTTTCTTGTAAGGTAAGCTAGTGTTTGTTTCCCAGTCAGAAATGGAGTTGAATCAAATGCAGTTTCTGGTCCTACGAGCAAGAGTTGTTTTGTAGTAAGTAGAGTCACTATTGCGATCCATTTGCCACACAGTGCAAATAGCACTCGCATCAGTTCCCAGCAAGTACTGTGTATTGGACCGAAGAGAAGCTCCTGTTTTGTCAGTTTCCAAACCAGAGTGGAAATAGATATGGCCCGTGTGTGTAGGAAGCACAGTTCTTTTGTTCTGAGCAAGCTCACTGTTCTGGCCCTCTAGGAAACATAGTAGAGTAGAAGAGTGCTCTTTTCTCAAAAGCAGAGTGTGTTTCTTCTAAGGCGAGCTAGTGTTTGTTTCCCAGTCAGAAATGGAGTTGAATCACATGCAGTTTCTGGTCCTACGAGCAAGAGTTGTTTTCTGGTATGTAGAGTCACTATTGCAATCCATTTGCCACACAGTGCAAATAGCACTCACGTCTGTTCCCACCAAGTATAGTTTATTGGACTGAAGAGAAGCTCCTCTTCTTGTCAGTTTCCTAAGCAGAGTGGAAATAGATATGGCCCGTGTGTGTAGGAGCACAGTTCTTTTGTTCTCAGCAAGCTCACTGTTCTGTTACTATAGGAAACACAATAGAGTAGAAGAGTGCTTTTTCTAAAAGCAGAGTGTGTTTCTTGTAAGGCGAGCTAGTGTTTGTTTCCCTGTCAGAAATGGAGTTTATTCACATGCACTTTCTGGTCCTATGAGCACGACTTATTGTCTGGTAAGAAGAGTCACTATTGCGATCCATTTGCCACACAGTGTAAATAGCACTCGCGTCTGTTGCCAGCAATACAGTGTATTGGACTGAAGAAGAGCTCCTGTTCTTGTCAGTTTCCTAAGCAGAGTTGAAGTAGGTATGGACCGTTTGTGTAGTAAGCACAGTTCTTTTGTTCTGAGCAAGCTCAATGTTCTGGCCCTATAGGAAACACAGTAGAGTAGAAGAGTGCTCTTTTCTCAAAAGCAGAGTGTGTTTTTTGTAAGGCGAGCTATTGTTTGTTTCCCTGTCAGAAATGGAGTTTAATCAGATGTAGTTTCTGGTCCTACGAGCCAGACTTGTTTTCTGGTAAGAAGATTCAGTAATGCGATCAATTTGCCACACAACAAATAGCACTCGCATCTGTTCCCAGCAAGTACAGTGTATTGGACTGAAGAGAAGTTACTATTCTTGTCAGTTTCCTAAGTAGAGTGGAAATAGATATGGCCCGTGTGTGTAGGAGCACAGTTTTTGTTCTGAGCAAGCTCACTGTTCTGGCCCTATAGGAAACAGAGTATAGTAGAAGAGTGCTCTTTTCTCAAAAGCAGTGTGTGTTTCTTGTAAGGCGAGGTAGTGTTTGTTTCCCTGTTAGAAATGGAGTTTAATCACATGCAGTTTCAAGTCCTACGAGCAATACTTGTTTTCTGGTAAGAAGAGTCACTATTGCGATCCATTTGCCACACAGTGCAAATAGCACTCGCGTCTGTTCCCAGCAAGTACAGTGTATTGGACTGAAGAGAAGCTACTGTTCTTGTCAAGTTCCTAAGCAGAGTTGAAGTAGATTTGTCCCGTTTGTGTAAAAAGAACAGTTCTTTTGTTCTGAGCAAGCTCACTGTTCTGGCCCTATAGGAGACAGAGTAGAGTAGAGGAGTGCTCTTTTCTCAAAAGCAGAGTATGTTTCTTGTAAGGCGAGCTAGTGTTTGTTTCCCTATGAAACTGGAGTTGAATCACATGCACTTTCTGGTCCTACGAACAAGGCTAGTTTTCTGGTAAGAAGAGTCACTAATGTGATCCATTTGCCACACAGTGCAAATAGCACTCGCGTCTGTACCCAGCAAGTACAGTGTATTTTACTGAAGAGAAGCTCCTGTTCTTGTCAGTTTCCTAAGCAGAGTTGAAGTAGATTTGGTCCGTGTGTGAAGGAAGAACAGTTCTTTTGTTCTGAGGAAGCTCACTGTTCTGGCCCTATAGGAAACACAGTAGAGTAGAAGAGTGCTCTTTTCTCAAAAGCAGAGTGTGTCTTGTAAGGCGAGCTATTTTTGTTTCCCTATCAGAAATGGAGTTGAATCAGATGCAGTTTCTGGTCCTACGAGCCAGACTTGTTTTCTGGTAAGAAGATTCACTAATGCGATCCATTTGCCGCACAGTGCAAATAGCACTCGCGTCTGTTCCCAGCAAGTACAGTGTATTGGACTGAAGAGAAGCTTCTATTCTTGACAGTTTCTTAAGCATAGTGGAAATAGATATGGCCCGTGTGTGTAGGAGCACAGTTCTTTTGTTCTGAGCAAGGTCCCTGTTCTGGCCCTACAGGAAACACAGTATAGTAGAAGAGTGCTCTTTTCTAAAAAGCAGAGTGTGTTTCTTGTACTGCGAGCTAGTGTTTGTTTCCCTGTTAGAAATGGAGTTTAATCACATGCAGTTTCTGGTCCTACGAGCAAGACTTGTTTTCTGGTAAGAAGAGTCACTACTGCGATCCATTTGCCACACAGTGCAAATAGCACTCGCGTCTGTTGCCAACAATTACAGTGTATTGGACTGAAGAGAAGCTACTGTTCTTGTCAGTTTCCTAAGCAGAGTTGAAGTAGATATGGCCCGTGTGTGTAGGAAGCACATTTCTTTTGTTCTCAGCAAGCTCACTGTTCTGGCCCTCTAGGAAACACAGCAGAGTAGAAGAGTGCTCTTTTCTCAAAAGCAGAGTGTGTTTCTAGGAAGGCGAGCTAGTGTTTGTTTCCCAGTCAGAAATGGAGTTGAATCACATGCAGTTTCTGGTCCTACGAGCAAGAGTTGTTTTCTGGTATGTAGAGTCACTATTGCAATCCATTTGCCACACAGTGCAAATAGCACTCACGTCTGTTCCCACCAAGTATAGTTTATTGGACTGAAGAGAAGCTCCTCTTCTTGTCAGTTTCCTAAGCAGAGTGGAAATAGATATGGCCCGTGTGTGTAGGAGCACAGTTCTTTTGTTCTCAGCAAGCTCACTGTTCTGTTACTATAGGAAACACAATAGAGTAGAAGAGTGCTTTTTCTCAAAAGCAGAGTGTGTTTCTTGTAAGGCGAGCTAGTGTTTGTTTCCCTGTCAGAAATGGAGTTTATTCACATGCACTTTCTGGTCCTATGAGCACGACTTATTGTCTGGTAAGAAGAGTCACTATTGCGATCCATTTGCCACACAGTGTAAATAGCACTCGCGTCTGTTGCCAGCAATACAGTGTATTGGACTGAAGAAGAGCTCCTGTTCTTGTCAGTTTCCTAAGCAGAGTTGAAGTAGGTATGGACCGTGTGTGTAGTAAGCACAGTTCTTTTGTTCTGAGCAAGCTCAATGTTCTGGCCCTATAGGAAACACAGTAGAGTAGAAGAGTGCTCTTTTCTCAAAAGCAGAGTGTGTTTTTTGTAAGGCGAGCTATTGTTTGTTTCCCTGTCAGAAATGGAGTTTAATCAGATGTAGTTTCTGGTCCTACGAGCCAGACTTGTTTTCTGGTAAGAAGATTCAGTAATGCGATCAATTTGCCACACAACAAATAGCACTCGCATCTGTTCCCAGCAAGTACAGTGTATTGGACTGAAGATAAGTTACTATTCTTGTCAGTTTCCTAAGTAGAGTGGAAATAGATATGGCCCGTGTGTGTAGGAGCACAGTTTTTGTTCTGAGCAAGCTCACTGTTCTGGCCCTATAGGAAACAGAGTATAGTAGAAGAGGGCTCTTTTCTCAAAAGCAGTGTGTGTTTCTTGTAAGGCGAGGTAGTGTTTTGTTTCCCTGTTAGAAATGGAGTTTAATCACATGCAGTTTCTGGTCCTACGAGCAATACTTGTTTTCTGGTAAGAAGAGTCACTATTGCGATCCATTTGCCACACAGTGCAAATAGCACTCGCGTCTGTTCCCAGCAAGTACAGTGTATTGGACTGAAGAGAAGCTACTGTTCTTGTCAAGTTCCTAAGCAGAGTTGAAGTAGATTTGTCCCGTTTGTGTAAAAAGAACAGTTCTTTTGTTCTGAGCAACTCACTGTTCTGGCCCTATAGGAGACAGAGTAGAGTAGAGGAGTGCTCTTTTCTCAAAAGCAGAGTGTGTTTCTTGTAAGGCGAGCTAGTGTTTGTTTCCCTATGAAACTGGAGTTGAATCACATGCACTTTCTGGTCCTACGAACAAGGCTAGTTTTCTGGTAAGAAGAGTCACTAATGCGATCCATTTGCCACACAGTGCAAATAGCACTCGCGTCTGTACCCAGCATTACAGTGTATTTTACTGAAGAGAAGCTCCTGTTCTTGTCAGTTTCCTAAGCAGAGTTGAATTAGATTTGGTCCGTGTGTGAAGGAAGAACAGTTCTTTTGTTCTGAGGAAGCTCACTGTTCTGGCCCTATAGGAAACACAGTAGAGTAGAAGAGTGCTCTTTTCTCAAAAGCAGAGTGTGTCTTGTAAGGCGAGCTATTTTTGTTTCCCTATCAGAAATGGAGTTGAATCAGATGCAGTTTCTGGTCCTACGAGCCAGACTTGTTTTCTGGTAAGAAGATTCACTAATGCGATCCGTTTGCCGCACAGTGCAAATAGCACTCGCGTCTGTTCCCAGCAAGTACAGTGTATTGGACTGAAGAGAAGCTTCTATTCTTGACAGTTTCTTAAGCATAGTGGAAATAGATATGGCCCGTGTGTGTAGGAGCACAGTTCTTTTGTTCTGAGCAAGGTCCCTGTTCTGGCCCTACAGGAAACACAGTATAGTAGAAGAGTGCTCTTTTCTAAAAAGCAGTGTGTGTTTCTTGTACTGCGAGCTAGTGTTTGTTTCCCTGTTAGAAATGGAGTTTAATCACATGCAGTTTCTTGTCCTACGAGCAAAACTTGTTTTCTGTTAAGAAGAGTCACTATCGTGCTCCCATTGCCGTACACAGTGCAAATAGCACTTGCGTCTGTTCCCAGAAAGTACAGTGTATTGGACTGAAGAGAAGCTCCTGTTCTTGTCAGTCTCCTAAGCAGAGTTGAAGTAGATATGGCCGTGTATAGGAAGAACACTTCTTTTGTTCTGAGCAAGCTCACTGTTCTGGCCCTCTAGGAAACACAGTAGAGTAGAAGAGTGCTCTTTTCTCAAAATCAGAGTGTGTTTCTTGTAAGGCGAGCTAGTGTTTGTTTCCCAGTCAGAAATGGAGTTGAATCACATGAAGTTTCTTTTCCTTCGAGCAAGACTTGTTTTCCGTTAAGAAGAGTCACTATTGTGCTCCCATTGCCGTACACAGTGCAAATAGCACTCGCGTCTGTTCCCAGCAAGTACAGTGTATTAGACTGAAGAGAAGCTACTGTTCTTGTCAATTTCCTAAGCAGAGTTGAAGTAGATATGGCCCGTGTGTGAAAAAAGAACAGTTCTTTTGTTCTGAGCAAGCTCACTGTTCTGGCCCTATAGGAGACAGAGTAGAGTACAAGAGTGCTCTTTTCTCAAAAGCAGAGTGTGTTTCTTGTAAGGCGAGCTAGTGTTTGTTTCCCTGTCAAACTGGAGTTGAATCACATGCACTTTCTGGTCCTACGAACAAGACTAGTTTTCTGTTAAGAAGAGTCACTAATGAGATCCATTTGCCACACATTGCAAATAGCACTCGCGTCTGTTCCCAGCAAGTACAGTGTATTGGACAGAAGGGAAGCTCCTGTTCTTGTCAGTTTCTTAAGCAGAGTTGAAGTAGATATGGCCCGTGAGTGTAGGAAGCACAGTTCTTTTGTTATGAGCAAGCTCACTGTTCTGGCCCTATAGGAAACACAGTAGAGTAGAAGAGTGCTCTTTTCTCAAAAGCAGTGTGTGTTTATTGTAATGCGAGCTAGTGTTTGTTTCCCAGTTCAGAAATGGAGTTGAATCACATGCAGTTTCTGGTCCTACGAGCAAGAGTTGTTTTCTTGTAAGTGGGGTCACTATTGCGATCCATTTGCAACACAGTGCAAATAGCACTCGCATCTGTTCCCAGCAAGTACTGTGTATTGGACTGAAGAGAAGCTCCTCTTCTTGTCAGTTTCCTAAGCAGAGTGGATGTAGATATGACCCTTGTGTGTAGGAAGCTAGTTCTTTTATGCTGAGCAAGCTCACTGTTCTGGCACTATAGAAAACACAGTTTAGTAGAAGAGTGCTCTTTTACCAATAGCAGAGTGTGTTTCTTGTAAGGCGAGCTAGTGTTTGTTTCCCAGTCAGAAATGGATTTGAATCACATGCAGTTTCTGGTCCTACGAGCAAGAGTTGTTTTCTGGTAAGTAGAGTCACTATTGCGATCCATTTGCCACACAGTGAAATAGCTCTCGCATCAGTTCCCAGCAAGTACTGTGTATTGGACTGAAGAGAAGCTCCTGTTTTGTCAGTTTCCTAAGCAGAGTGGAAATAGATATGGCCCGTGTGTGTAGGAAGGACAGTTCTTCTGTTCTGAGCAAGCTCACTGTTCTGGCCCTCTAGGAAACACAGTAGAGTAGAAGAGTGCTCTTTTCTCAAAAGCAGAGTGTGTTTCTTGTAAGGCGAGCTAGTGTTTTTTTCCCAGTCAGAAATGGAGTTGAATCAAATGCAGTTTCTGGTCCTACGAGCCAGACTTGTTTTCTGTTAAGAAGAGTCACTAATGCGATCCATTTGCCACACAGTGCAAATAGCACTCGCGTCTGTTCCCAGCAAGTACAGTGTATTGGACTGAAGAGAAGCTACTATTCTTGTCAGTTTCCTAAGCAGAGTGGAAATAGATATGGCTCGTGTGTGTAGGAGCACAGTTCTTTTTTCTGAGCAAGCTCACTGTTCTGGCCCTATAGGAAACACAGTACAGTAGAAGAGTGCTCTTTTCTCAAAAGCAGTGTGTGTTTCTTGTACTGCGAGCTAGTGTTTGTTTCCCTGTTCGAAATGGAGTTTAATCACATGCAGTTTCTGGTCCTACGAGCAAGACATGTTTTCTGGTAAGAAGAGTCACTGTTGCGATCCATTTGCCACACAGTGCAAAGAGCACTCGCGTCTGTTGCCAACAAGTACAGTGTATTGGACTGAAGAGAAGCTACTATTCTTGTCAGTTTCCTAAGCAGAGTTGAAATAGATATGGCCCGTGTGTGTAGGAAGCACAGTTCTTTTGTTCTGAGCAAGCTCACAGTTCTGGCCCTATAGGAAACACAGCAGAGTAGAAGAGTGCTCTTTTCTCAAAAGCAGAGTGTGTTTCTTGGAAGGCGAGCTAGTGTTTGTTTCCCAGTCAGAAATGGAGTTGAATCACATGCAGTTTCTGGTCCTACGAGCAAGAGTTGTTTTCTGGTAAGAAGAGTCACTATTGCGATCCATTTGCCACACAGTGCAAATAGCACTCGCGTCTGTTGCCAACAAGTACAGTGTATTGGACTGAAGGGAAGCTACTATTCTTGTCAGTTTCCTAAGCAGAGTGGAAGTAGATATGGCCCGTGTGTGTAAGAGCACAGTTTTTGTTCTGAGCAAGCTCACTGTTCTGGCCCTATATGAAACAGAGTATAGTAGAAGAGTGCTCTTTTCTCAAAAGCAGTGTGTGTTTCTTGTAAGGCGAGGTAGTGTTTGTTTCCCTGTTAGAAATGGAGTTTAATCACATGCAGTTTCAAGTCCTACGAGCAATACTTGTTTTCTGGTAAGAAGAGTCACTATTGCGATCCATTTGCCACACAGTGCAAATAGCACTCGCGTCTGTTCCCAGCAAGTACAGTGTATTGGACTGAAGAGAAGCTACTGTTCTTGTCAAGTTCCTAAGCAGAGTTGAAGTAGATTTGTCCCGTTTGTGTAAAAAGAACAGTTCTTTTGTTCTGAGCAAGCTCACTGTTCTGGCCCTATAGGAGACAGAGTAGAGTAGAGGAGTGCTCTTTTCTCAAAAGCAGAGTGTGTTTCTTGTAAGGCGAGCTAGTGTTTGTTTCCCTATGAAACTGGAGTTGAATCACATGCACTTTCTGGTCCTACGAACAAGGCTAGTTTTCTGGTAAGAAGAGTCACTAATGCGATCCATTTGCCACACAGTGCAAATAGCACTCGCGTCTGTACCCAGCAAGTACAGTGTATTTTACTGAAGAGAAGCTCCTGTTCTTGTCAGTTTCCTAAGCAGAGTTGAAGTAGATTTGGTCCGTGTGTGAAGGAAGAACAGTTCTTTTGTTCTGAGGAAGCTCACTGTTCTGGCCCTATAGGAAACACAGTAGAGTAGAAGAGTGCTCTTTTCTCAAAAGCAGAGTGTGTCTTGTAAGGCGAGCTATTTTTGTTTCCCTATCAGAAATGGAGTTGAATCAGATGCAGTTTCTGGTCCTACGAGCCAGACTTGTTTTCTGGTAAGAAGATTCACTAATGCGATCCATTTGCCGCACAGTGCAAATAGCACTCGCGTCTGTTCCCAGCAAGTACAGTGTATTGGACTGAAGAGAAGCTTCTATTCTTGACAGTTTCTTAAGCATAGTGGAAATAGATATGGCCCGTGTGTGTAGGAGCACAGTTCTTTTGTTCTGAGCAAGGTCCCTGTTCTGGCCCTACAGGAAACACAGTATAGTAGAAGAGTGCTCTTTTCTAAAAAGCAGAGTGTGTTTCTTGTACTGCGAGCTAGTGTTTGTTTCCCTGTTAGAAATGGAGTTTAATCACATGCAGTTTCTGGTCCTACGAGCAAGACTTGTTTTCTGGTAAGAAGAGTCACTACTGCGATCCATTTGCCACACAGTGCAAATAGCACTCGCGTCTGTTGCCAACAATTACAGTGTATTGGACTGAAGAGAAGCTACTGTTCTTGTCAGTTTCCTAAGCAGAGTTGAAGTAGATATGGCCCGTGTGTGTAGGAAGCACAGTTCTTTTGTTCTCAGCAAGCTCACTGTTCTGGCCCTCTAGGAAACACAGCAGAGTAGAAGAGTGCTCTTTTCTCAAAAGCAGAGTGTGTTTCTAGGAAGGCGAGCTAGTGTTTGTTTCCCAGTCAGAAATGGAGTTGAATCACATGCAGTTTCTGGTCCTACGAGCAAGAGTTGTTTTCTGGTATGTAGAGTCACTATTGCAATCCATTTGCCACACAGTGCAAATAACACTCACGTCTGTTCCCACCAAGTATAGTTTATTGGACTGAAGAGAAGCTCCTCTTCTTGTCAGTTTCCTAAGCAGAGTGGAAATAGATATGGCCCGTGTGTGTAGGAGCACAGTTCTTTTGTTCTCAGCAAGCTCACTGTTCTGTTACTATAGGAAACACAATAGAGTAGAAGAGTGCTTTTTCTCAAAAGCAGAGTGTGTTTCTTGTAAGGCGAGCTAGTGTTTGTTTCCCTGTCAGAAATGGAGTTTATTCACATGCACTTTCTGGTCCTATGAGCACGACTTATTGTCTGGTAAGAAGAGTCACTATTGCGATCCATTTGCCACACAGTGTAAATAGCACTCGCGTCTGTTGCCAGCAATACAGTGTATTGGACTGAAGAAGAGCTCCTGTTCTTGTCAGTTTCCTAAGCAGAGTTGAAGTAGGTATGGACCGTGTGTGTAGTAAGCACAGTTCTTTTGTTCTGAGCAAGCTCACTGTTCTGGCCCTATAGGAAACACAGTAGAGTAGAAGAGTGCTCTTTTCTCAAAAGCAGAGTGTGTTTTTTGTAAGGCGAGCTATTGTTTGTTTCCCTGTCAGAAATGGAGTTTAATCAGATGTAGTTTCTGGTCCTACGAGCCAGACTTGTTTTCTGGTAAGAAGATTCAGTAATGCGATCAATTTGCCACACAACAAATAGCACTCGCATCTGTTCCCAGCAAGTACAGTGTATTGGACTGAAGATAAGTTACTATTCTTGTCAGTTTCCTAAGTAGAGTGGAAATAGATATGGCCCGTGTGTGTAGGAGCACAGTTTTTGTTCTGAGCAAGCTCACTGTTCTGGCCCTATAGGAAACAGAGTATAGTAGAAGAGGGCTCTTTTCTCAAAAGCAGTGTGTGTTTCTTGTAAGGCGAGGTAGTGTTTGTTTCCCTGTTAGAAATGGAGTTTAATCACATGCAGTTTCTGGTCCTACGATCAATACTTGTTTTCTGGTAAGAAGAGTCACTATTGCGATCCATTTGCCACACAGTGCAAATAGCACTCGCGTCTGTTCCCAGCAAGTACAGTGTATTGGACTGAAGAGAAGCTACTGTTCTTGTCAAGTTCCTAAGCAGAGTTGAAGTAGATTTGTCCCGTTTGTGTAAAAAGAACAGTTCTTTTGTTCTGAGCAACTCACTGTTCTGGCCCTATAGGAGACAGAGTAGAGTAGAGGAGTGCTCTTTTCTCAAAAGCAGAGTGTGTTTCTTGTAAGGCGAGCTAGTGTTTGTTTCCCTATGAAACTGGAGTTGAATCACATGCACTTTCTGGTCCTACGAACAAGGCTAGTTTTCTGGTAAGAAGAGTCACTAATGCGATCCATTTGCCACACAGTGCAAATAGCACTCGCGTCTGTACCCAGCATTACAGTGTATTTTACTGAAGAGAAGCTCCTGTTCTTGTCAGTTTCCTAAGCAGAGTTGAAGTAGATTTGGTCCGTGTGTGAAGGAAGAACAGTTCTTTTGTTCTGAGGAAGCTCACTGTTCTGGCCCTATAAGAAACACAGTAGAGTAGAAGAGTGCTCTTTTCTCAAAAGCAGAGTGTGTCTTGTAAGGCGAGCTATTTTTGTTTCCCTATCAGAAATGGAGTTGAATCAGATGCAGTTTCTGGTCCTACGAGCCAGACTTGTTTTCTGGTAAGAAGATTCACTAATGCGATCCATTTGCCGCACAGTGCAAATAGCACTCGCGTCTGTTCCCAGCAAGTACAGTGTATTGGACTGAAGAGAAGCTTCTATTCTTGACAGTTTCTTAAGCATAGTGGAAATAGATATGGCCCGTGTGTGTAGGAGCACAGTTCTTTTGTTCTGAGCAAGGTCCCTGTTCTGGCCCTACAGGAAACACAGTATAGTAGAAGAGTGCTCTTTTCTAAAAAGCAGTGTGTGTTTCTTGTACTGCGAGCTAGTGTTTGTTTCCCTGTTAGAAATGGAGTTTAATCACATGCAGTTTCTTGTCCTACGAGCAAAACTTGTTTTCTGTTAAGAAGAGTCACTATTGTGCTCCCATTGCCGTACACAGTGCAAATAGCACTCGCGTCTGTTCCCAGAAAGTACAGTGTATTGGACTGAAGAGAAGCTCCTGTTCTTGTCAGTCTCCTAAGAAGAGTTGAAGTAGATATGGCCGTGTATAGGAAGAACACTTCTTTTGTTCTGAGCAAGCTCACTGTTCTGGCCCTCTAGAAAACACAGTAGAGTAGAAGAGTGCTCTTTTCTCAAAATCAGAGTGTGTTTCTTGTAAGGCGAGCTAGTGTTTGTTTCCCTGTCAGAAATGGAGTTGAATCACATGAAGTTTCTTTTCCTTCGAGCAAGACTTGTTTTCCGTTAAGAAGAGTCACTATTGTGCTCCCATTGCCGTACACAGTGCAAATAGCACTCGCGTCTGTTCCCAGCAAGTACAGTGTATTAGACTGAAGAGAAGCTACTGTTCTTGTCAATTTCCTAAGCAGAGTTGAAGTAGATATGGCCCGTGTGTGAAAAAAGAACAGTTCTTTTGTTCTGAGCAAGCTCACTGTTCTGGCCCTATAGGAGACAGAGTAGAGTACAAGAGTGCTCTTTTCTCAAAAGCAGAGTGTGTTTCTTGTACTGCGAGCTAGTGTTTGTTTCCCTGTTAAAAATGGAGTTTAATCACATGCAGTTTCTGGTCCTACGAGCAAGACTTGTTTTCTGGTAAGAAGAGTCACTATTGCGATCCATTTGCCACACAGTGCAAATAGCACTCGCGTCTGTTGCCAACAAGTACAGTGTATTGGACTAAAGAGAAGCTACTGTTCTTGTCAGTTTCCTAAGCAGAGTTGAAGTAGTTATGGCCCGTGTGTGTAGGAAGCACAGTTCTTTTGTTCTGAGCAAGCTCACTGCTCTGGCCCTATTGGAAACACAGCAGAGTAGAAGAGTGCTCTTTTCTCAAAAGCATAGTGTGTTTCTTGGAAGGCGAGCTAGTGTTTGTTTCCCAGTCAGAAATGGAGTTGAATCACATGCAGTTTCTGTTCCTACGAGCAAGAGTTTTTTTCTGGTAAGAAGAGTCTCTATTGAGTTCTAATTGCCATACACAGTGCAAGTTGCACTGGCATCTGTTCCCAGCAAGTACAGTGTATTGTACTGAAGAGAAGCTACTGTTCTTGTCAGTTTCCTAAGCAGAGTTGAAGTTGATATGGCCCATGTGTTTAGGAAGCACAGTTCTTTTGTTCTGAGCAAACTCACTGGCCTGAAGAGAAGCTACTATTCTTGTCAGTTTCCTAAGCAGAGTGGAAATAGACATGGCCCGTGTGTGTAGGAAGCACAGTTCTTTTGTTCTGAGCAAGCTCACTGTTCTGGTACTATAGGAAACACAATAGAGTAGAAGAGTGCTTTTTCTCAAAAGCAGAGTGTGTTTCTTGTAAGGCGACCTAGTGTTTGTTTCCCTGTCAGAAATGGAGTTGAATCACATGCAGTTTCTGGTCCTACGAGCAAGAGTTGTTTTCTGTTAAGAAGAGTCAGTCTTGCGATCCCATTGCAATACAGAGTGCAAGCAGCACTCGCATCTGTTTCCAGCAAGTACAGTGTATTGGAATGAAGAGTAGCTACTGTTCTTGTCAGTTTCCTAAGCAGAGTGGAAATAGATATTGCCCGTGTGTGTAGGAGCACAGTTCTTTTGTTCTGTGCAAGCTCCCTGTTCTGGCCCTATAGGAAACACAGCATAGTAGAAGAGTGCTCTTTTCTCAAAAGCAGTGTGTGTTTCTTGTACTGCGAGCTAGTGTTTGTTTCCCTGTTAGAAATGGAGTTGAATCACATGCAGTTTCTGGTCCTACGAGCAAGACTTGTTTTCTGGTAAGAAGAGTCACTATTGCGATCCATTTGCCACACAGTGCAAATAGCACTCGCGTCTGTTGCCAACAAGTACAGTGTATTGGACTGAAGAGAAGCTCCTGTTCTTGTCAGTTTCCTAAGCAGAGTTGAAGTATGTATGGCCCGTGTGTGTAGTAAGCACAGTTCTTTTGTTCTGAGCAAGCTCACTGTTCTGGCCCTATAGGAAACACAGTAGAGTAGAAGAGTGCTCTTTTCTCAATAGCAGAGTGTGTTTCTTGTAAGGCGAGCTAGTGTTTGTTTCCCATTCAGAAATGGAGTTGAATCACATGGAGTTTCTGGTCCTACGAGCAAGAGTTGTTTTCTGGTAAGTAGAGTCACTATTGCGATCCATTTGCCACACAGTGCAAATAGCACTCACCTCTGTTCCCAGCAAGTACAGTTTATTGGACTGAAGAGAAGCTCCTCTTCTTGTCAGTTTCCTAAGCAGAGTGGAAATAAATATGGCCCGTGTGTGTAGGAAGCACAGTTCTTTTGTTCTCAGCAAGCTCACTGTGCTGGTACTATAGGAAACACAATAGAGTAGAAGAGTGCTTTTTCTCAAAAGCAGAGTGTGTTTCTTGTAAGGCGAGCTAGTGTTTGTTTCCCTGTCAGAAATGGAGTTGAATCACACGCAGTTTCTGGTCCTACGAGCAAGACTTATTTTCTGGTAAAAAGAGTCAATATTGCGATCCATTTGCCACACAGTGTAAATAGCACTCGCGTCTGTTGCCAGTAATACAGTGTATTGGACTGAAGAAGAGCTCCTGTTCTTGTCAGTTTCCTAAGCAGAGTTGAAATAGGTACGTCCCGTGTGTGTAGTAAGCACAGTTCTTTTGTTCTGAGCAAGCTCACTGTTCTGGCCATATAGGAAACACAGTAGAGTAGAAGAGTGCTCTTTTCTCAATAGCAGAGTGTGTTTCTTGTAAGGCGAGCTAGTGTTTGTTTCCCATTCAGAAATGGAGTTGAATCACATGCAGTTTCTGGTCCTAGGAGCAAGAGTTGTTTTCTGGTAAGAAGAGTCACTCTTGCGATCCCATTGCCATACACAGTGCAAGTAGCACTCGCATCTGTTTCCAGCAAGTACAGTGTATTGGACTGAAGAGAAGCTACTGTTCTTGTCAGTTTCCTAAGCAGAGTTGAAGTAGATATGGCCAGTGTGTAGGAAGCACAGTTCTTTTGTTCTGAGGAAGCTCACTGTTCTGGCCCTATAGGAAACACAGCAGAGTAGAAGAGTGCTCTTTTCTCAAAAGCAGTGTGTGTTTCTTGTACTGCGAGCTAGTGTTTGTTTCCCTGTTAGAAATGGAGTTTAATCACATGCAGTTTCTGGTCCTACGAGCAAGACTTGTTTTCTGGTAAGAAGAGTCACTATTGCGATCCATTTGCCACACAGTGCAAATAGCACTCGCGTCTGTTGCAAACAAGTACAGTGTATTGGACTGAAGAGAAGATAGTGTTCTTGTCAGTTTCCGAAGCAGAGTTGAAATAGATATGGCCCGTGTGTGTAGGAAGCACAGTTCTTTTGTTGTGAGCAAGCTCACTCTTCTGGCCCTATAGGAAACACAGCACAGTAGAAGAGTGCTCTTTTCTCAAAAGCACAGTGTGATTCTTGGAAGGCGAGCTAGTGTTTGTTTCCCATTCAGAAATGGAGTTGAATCACATGCAGTTTCTGGTCCTACGAGCAAGAGTTTTTTTCTGGTAAGAAGAGTCTCTATTGCGTTCTATTTGCCCTACACAGTGCAAGTAGCACTCGCATCGGTTCCCAGCAAGTACAGTGTATTGGAATGAAGAGAAGCTACTGTTCTTGTCAGTTTCCTAAGCAGAGTTGAAGTAGATATGGCCCATGTGTTTAGGAAGCACAGTTCTTTTGTTCTGAGCAAACTCACTGTTCTGGCCCTATAGGAAACACAGTAGAGTAGAAGAGTGCTCTTTTCTCAAAATCAGAGTGTCTTACTTGTAAAGCGAGCTAGTGTTTGTTTCCTAGTCAGAAATGGAGTTGAATCACATGCAGTTTCTTGTCCTACGAGCAAGACTTGTTTTCTGTTAAGAAGAGTCACTATTGTGCTCCCATTAACATACACAGTGCAAATAGCACTCGCGTCTGTTCCCAGCAAGTACAGTGTATTGGAATGAAGAGAAGCTACTGTTCTTGTCAGTTTCCTAAGCAGAGTTGAAGTAGGTATGGCCCATGTGTTTAGGAAGCACAGTTCTTTTGTTCTGAGCAAACTCACTGTTCTGGCCCTATAGGAAACACAGTAGATTAGAAGAGTGCTCTTTTCTCAAAATCAGAGTGTCTTTCTTGTAAGGCGAGCTAGTGTTTGTTTCCTAGTCAGAAATGGAGTTGAATCACATGCAGTTTCTTGTCCTACGAGCAAAACTTGTTTTCTGTTAAGAAGAGTCACTATTGTGCTCCCATTGCTGTACACAGTGCAAATAGCACTCGCGTCTGTCCCAGCAAGTACTGTGTATTGGACTGAAGAGAAGCTACTATTCTTGTCAGTCTCCTAAGCAGAGTGGAAATAGATATGGCCCGTGTGTGTAGGAGCACAGTTTTTGTTCTGTGCAAGCTCTCTGTTCTGGCCCTATAGGAAACACATAGTAGAAGAGTGCTCTTTTCTCAAAAGCAGTGTGTGTTTCTTGTACTGCGAGCTAGTATTTGTTTCCCTGTTAGAAATGGAGTTTAATCACATGCAGATTCTGGTCCTACGAGCAAGACTTGTTTTCTGGTAAGAAGAGTCACTATTGCGATCCATTTGCCATACAGTGCAAATAGCACTCGCGTCTGTTAACAGCAAGTACAGTGTATTGGACTGAAGAGAAGCTACTGTTCTTGTCAATTTCCTAAGCAGAGTTGAAGTAGATATGGGGCGTGTGTGTAAAAAGAACAGTTCTTTTGTTCTGAGCAAGCTCACTGTTCTGGCCCTATAGGAGACAGAGTAGAGTAGAAGAGTGCTCTTTTCTCAAAAGCAGAGTGTGTTTCTTGTAAGGCGAGCCAATGTTTGTTTCCCTGTCAAACTGGAGTCGAATCACATGCACTTTCTGGTCATACGAACAAGACTAGTTTTCTGGTAAGAAGAGTCACTGAAGCGATCCATTTGCCACACAGTGCAAATAGCACTCGCGTCTGTTCCCAGCAAGTACAGTGTATTGGGTTGAAGAGAAGCTCCTGTTCTTGTCTGTTTCCTAAGTAGAGTAGAAGTAGATATGGCCAGTGTGTGTAGGAAGCACAGTTCTTTTGTTCTGAAGAAGCTCACTGTTCTGGCCCTATAGGAAACACAGTAGAGTAGAAGAGTGCTCTTTTCTCAAAAGCAGAGTGTGTTTCTTGTAAGGCGAGCTAGTGTTTGTTTCTCATTCAGAAATGGAGTTGAATCACATGCAGTTTCCAGTCCTACGAGCAAGAGTTGTTTTCTGGTAAGAAGAGAAACTCTTGTGATCCCATTGCCATACACAGTGCAAGTAAACTCGCATCTGTTTTCAGCAAATACAGTGTATTGGACTGAAGAGAAGCTACTGTTCTTGTCAGTTTCCTAAGCAGAGTTGAAGTAGATAAGGCCCATGGGTGTAGGGAGCACCGTTCTTTTGTTCTGAGGAAGCACACTGTTCTGGCCCTATAGGAAACACAGTAGAGTAGAAGAGTGCTCTTTTCTCAAAAGCAGAGTGTGTTTCCTGTAAGGCGAGCTAGTGTATGTTTCCCAGTCTGAAATGGAGTTGAATCACATGCAGTTTCTTTTCCTACGAGCAAGAGTTGTTTTCTTGTAAGTAGAGTCACTATTGCGATCCATTTGCAACACAGTGCAAATAGCACTCGCATCTGTTCCCAGCATAAACTGTGTATTGGACTGAAGAGAAGCTCCTGTTTTGTCAGTTTCCAAAGCAGAGTGGAAATAAATATGGCCCGTGTGTGTAGGAAGCACAGTTCTTTTGTTCTGAGCAAGCTCACTGTTTTGGCCCTATAGGAAACACAGTAGAGTAGAAGAGTGCTCTTTTCTCAAAAGCAGAGTGTGTTTCTTGTAAGGCGAGCTAGCGTTTATTTCCCAGTCAGAAATGGAGTTGAATCACATACAGTTTCTTGTCCTACGAGCAAGACTTGTTTTCCATTAAGAAGAGTCACTATTGTGCTCCCATTGCCGTACACATTGCAAATAGCACTCGCGTCTGTTCCCAGCAAGTACAGTGTATTGGACTGAAGATAAGCTACTGTTCTTGTCAATTTCTTAAGCAGAGTTGAAGTAGATATGGCCCGTGTGTGTAAAAAGAACAGTTCTTTTGTTCTGAGCAAGCTCACTGTTCTGGCCCTATAGGAGACAGAGTAGAGTAGAAGAGTGCTCTTTTCTCAAAAGCAGAGAGTGTTTCTTGTAAGGCGAGCTAGGGTTTGTTTCCCAGTCAGAAATGGAGTTGAATCACATGCAGTTTTTGTCCTACTAACAAGACTTGTTTTCTTGTAAGAAGAGTCACTAATGCGATCCAATTGCCACACAGTGCAAATAGCACTCGCGTCTGTTCCCAGCAAGTACAGTGTATTGGACTGAAGAGAAGCTCCTGTTCTTGTCAGTTTCCTAAGCAGAGTTGAAGTAGATATGGCCTGTGTGTGTAGGAAGAACAGCTCTTTTGTTCTGAGCAAGCTTACTGTTCAAGCCCTATAGGAAACACAGTAGAGTAGAAGAGTGCTCTTTTCTCAAAAGCAGAGTGTGTTTCTTGTAAGGCGAGCTAGTGTTTGTTTCCCTGTCCGAAATTGAATTGAATCAGATGAAGTTTCTGGTCCTACGAGCCAGACCTGTTTTCTGGTAAGAGTCACTAATGCGATCCATTTGCCACACAGTGCAAATAGTGATCGCGTCTGTTCCCAGCAAGTACAGTGTATTGGACTGAAGAGAATCTACTATTCTTGTCAGTTTCCTATGCAGAGTGGAAATAGATATGGCCCGTGTGTGTAGGAGCACAGTTCTTTTGTTCTGAGAAAGCTCATTGTTCTGGCCCTATAGGAAACACAGTATAGTAGAAGAGTGCTCTTTTCTCAAAAGCAGTGTGTGTTTCTTGTACTGCGAGCTAGTGTTTGTTTCCCTGTTAGAAATGGAGTTTAATCACATGCAGTTTCTGGTCCTACGAGCAAGACTTGTTTTCTGGTAAGAAGAGTCACTATTGCGATCCATTTGCCACACAGTGCAAATAGCACTCGCGTCTGTTGCCACAAGTACAGTGTATTGGACTGAAGAGAAGCTACTGTTCTTGTCAGTTTCCTAAGCTGAGTTGAAGTAGATATGGCCTGTGTGTGTAGGAAGCACAGTTCTTTTGTTCTCAGCAAGCTAACTGTTCTGGTCCTATAGGAAACACAATAGAGTAGAAGAGTGCTTTTTCTCAAAAGCAGTGTGTGTTTCTTGTAAGGCGAGCTAGTGTTTGTTTCCCTGTCAGAAATAGAGTTGAATCACATGCAGTTTCTGGTCCTACGAGCAAGACTTATTTTCTGGTAAGAAGAGCCACTATTGCGATCCATTTGCCACACAGTGTAAATAGCACTCGCGTCTGTTGCCAGCAATAGAGTGTATTGGACTGAAGAAGTGCTTCTGTTCTTGTCAGTTTCCTAAGCAGAGTTGAAGTAGGTATGGCCCGTGTGTGTAGTAAGCACAGTTCTTTTGTTCTGAGAAAGCTCACTGTTCTGGCCCTATAGGAAACACAGTAGAGTAGAAGAGTGCTCTTTTCTCAATAGCAGAGTATGTTTCTTTAAGGCGAGCTAGTGTTTGTTTCCCATTCAGAATGCTTTTTCTCAAAAGCAGAGTGTGTTTCTTGTAAGGCGAGCTAGTGTTTGTTTCCCTGTCAGAAATGGAGTTGAATTACATGCAGTTTCTGGTCCTACGAGCAAGACTTATTTTCTGGTAAGAAGAGTCACTATTGCGATCCATTTGCCACACAGTGTAAATAGCACTCGCATCTGTTGCCAGCAATACAGTGTATTGGACTGAAGAAGAGCTTCTGTTCTTGTCAGTTTCCTAAGCAGAGTTGAAGTAGGTATGGCCCGTGTGTGTAGTAAGCACAGTTCTTTTGTTCTGAGCAAGCTCACTGTTCTGGCCCTATAGGAAACACAGTAGAGTAGAAGAGTGCTCTTTTCTCAATAGCAGAGTATGTTTCTGTAAGGCTAGCTAGTGTTTGTTTCCCATTCAGAAATGGAGTTGAATCACATGCAGTTTCTGGTCCTACGAGCAAGAGTTGTTTTCTGGTATGAAGAGTCACTCTTGCGATCCCATTGCCATACACAGTGCAAGTAGCACTCGCATCTGTTTCCAGCAAGTACAGTGTATTGGACTGAAGTGAAGCTACTGTTCTTGTCAGTTACCTAAGCAGAGTTGAAGTAGATATGCCCCGTGTGTGTAGGAAGCACAGTTCTTTTGTTCTGAGGAAGCTCACTGTTCTGGCCCTATAGGAAACACAGTAGAGAAGAAAAGTGCTCTTTTCTCAAAAGCAGAGTGTGTTTCTTGTAAGACGAGCTAGAGTTTGTTTCCCTGTCAAACTGGAGTGAAAGTCACATGCACTTTCTGGTCCTACGAACAAGACTTGTTTTCTGGTAAGAAGAGTCACTATTGCCATCCATTTGCCACACAGTGTAAATAGCACTCGCGTCTGTTGCCAGCAATACAGTGTTTTGGACTGAAGAAGAGCTCCTGTTCTTGTCAGTTTCCTAAGCAGAGTTGAAGTAGGTATGGCCCGTGTGTGTAGTAAGCACAGTTCTTTTGTTATGAGCAAGCTCACTGTTCTGGCCCTACAGGAAACACAGTAGAGTAGAAGAGTGCTTTTTCTCAAAAGCAGAGTGTGTTTCTTGTAAGGCGAGCTAGTGTTTGTTTCCCATTCAGAAATGGAGTTGAATCACATGCAGTTTCTGGTCCTACAAGCAAGAGTTGTTTTCTGGTATGAAGAGTCACTCTTGCGATCCCATTGCCATACACAGTGCAAGTAGCACTCGCATCTGTTTCCAGCAAGTACAGTGTATTGGACTGAAGTGAAGCTACTGTTCTTGTCAGTTTCCTAAGCAGAGTTAAAGTAGATATGGCCCGTGTGTGTAGGAAGCACAGTTCTTTTGTTCTGAAGAAGCTCACTGTTCTGGCCATATAGGAAACACAGTAGAGTAGAAGAGTGGTCTTTTCTCAAAAGCAGAGTGTGTTTCTTGTAAGACGAGCTAGTGTTTGTTTCCCTGTCAAACTGGAGTTGAATCTCATGCACTTTCTGGTTTTACGAACAAGACTTGTTTTCTGGTAAGAAGAGTCACTAATGCGATCCATTTGCCACACAGTGCAAATAGTACTCGCGTCTGTTCCCAGCAAGTACAGTGTATTGGACTGAAGAGAAGCTCCTGTTCTTGTCAGTTTCCTAAGCAGAGTTGTAGTAGATATGGCCCGTGTGTGTAGGAAGAACAGTTCTTTTGTTCTGAGCAAGCTCACTGTTCTGGTTCTATAGGAAACACAGTAGAGTAGAATAGTGCTCTTTTCTCAAAAGCAGAGTGTGTTTCTTGTAAGGCGAGGTAGCGTTTGTTTCCCTGTCAGAAATGGAGTTGAATCACATGCAGTTTCTGGTCCTACGAGCCAGACTTTTTTTCTGGTAAGAAGATTCACTAATGCGATCCATTTGCCACACAGTACAAATAGCACTCGCGTCTGTTCCCAGCAAGTACAGTGTATTGGACTGAAGAGAAGCTGCTATTCTTGTCAGTTTCCTAAGTAGAGTGGAAATAGATATGGCCCGTGTGTGTAGGAGTACAGTTCTTTTGTTCTGAGCAAGCTCACTATTCTGGCCCTATAGGAAACACAGTATAGTAGAAGAGTGCTCTTTTCTCAAAAGCAGTGTGTGTTTCTTGTAAGGCGAGCTAGTGTTTGTTTCCCTGTTAGAAATGGAGTTTAATCACATGCAGTTTCTGGTCCTACGAGCAAGACTTGTTTTCTGGTAAGAAGAGTCACTATTGCGATCCATTTGCCACACAGTGCAAATAGCACTCGCGTCTGTTAACAGCAAGTACAGTGTATTGGACTGAAGAGAAGCTACTCTTCTTGTCAATTTCCTAAGCAGAGTTGAAGTAGATATGGCCCGTGTGTGTAAAAAGAACAGTTCTTTTGTTCTGAGCAAGCTCAATGTTCTGGCCCTATAGGAGACAGAGTAGAGTAGAAGAGTGCTCTTTTCTCAAAAGCAGAGTGTGTTTCTTGTAAGGCGAGCCAGTGTTTGTTTCCCTGTCAGAAGTGGAGTTGAATCAGATGCAGTTTCTGGTCCTATGAGCCAGACTTGTTTTCTGGTAAGAAGAGTCCCTAATGCGGTCCATTTGCCACACAGTGCAAATAGCACTCGTGTTTGTTCCCAGCAAGTACAGTGTATTGGACAGAAGAGAAGCTACTGTTCTTGTCAGTTTCCTAAGCAGAGTTGAATTAGATATGGCCCGTGTCTGTAGGAAGCACAGCTGTTTTGTTCTGAGCAAGCTCACTCTTCTGGCCCTATAGGAAACACAGTATAGTAGAAGAGTGCTCTTTTCTCAAAAGCAGAGTGTGTTTCTTGTAAGGCGAGCTAGTGTTTGTTTCCCATTCAGAAATGGAGTTGAATCACATGCAGTTTCTGGAACTACGAGCAAGAGTTGTTTTCTGGTGTGAAGAGTCACTACTGTGCTCCCATTGCCATACACAGTGCAAGTAGCACTCGCATCTGTTTCCAGCAAGTACAGTGTATTGGACTGAAGAGAAGCTACTGTTCTTGTCAGTTTCCTAAGCAGAGTTGAAGTAGATTTGGCCCATGTGTGTAGGAAGCACAGTTCTTTTGTTCTGAGCAAGCTCACTGTTCTGGCCCTCAAGGAAACACAGTAGAGTAGAAGAGTGGTTTTTTCTCAAAAGCAGAGGGTGTTTCTTGTAAGGCGAGCTAGTGTTTGTTTCCCAGTCAAAAATGGAGTTGAATCACATGCAGTTTCTTGTCCTACGAGCAAAACTTGTTTTCTGTTAAGAAGAGTCACTATTGTGCTCCCATTGCCGTACACAGTGCAAATAGCACTCGCATCTGTTTCCAGCAAGTACAGTGTATTGGACTGAAGAGAAGCTACAGTTCTTGTCAGTTTCCTAAGCAGATTTGAAGTAGATATGGCCCATGTGTGTAGGAAGCACAGTTCTTTTGTTCTGAGCAAGCTCACTGTTCTGGCCCTCTAGGAAACACAGCAGAGTAGAAGAGTGCTCTTTTCTCAAAAGCAGTGTGTGTTTCTTGTACTGCGAGCTAGTGTTTGTTTCCCTGTTAGAAATGGAGTTTAATCACATGCAGTTTCTGGTCCTACGAGCAAGAGTTGTTTTCTGGTATGTAGAGTCACTTGCGATCCATTTGCCACAGAGTGCAAATAGCACTCGCGTCTGTTCCCAGCAAGTACAGTTTATTGGACTGAAGAGAAGCTCCTCTTCTTGTCAGTTTCCTAAGCAGAGTGGAAATAGATATGGCCTGTGTGTGTAGGAAGCACAGTTCTTTTGTTCTCAGCAAGCTCACTGTTCTGGTACTATAGGAAACACAATAGAGTAGAAGAGTGCTTTTTCTCAAAAGCAGAGTGTGTTTCTTGTAAGGCGAGCTAGTGTTTGTTTCCCAGTCAGAAATGGAGTTGAATCACATGCAGTTTCTTGTCCTACGAGCAAGACGTGTTTTCTGTTAAGCAGAGTCACTATTGCGCTCCCATTGCCGTACACAGTGCAAATAGCCCTCGCGTCTGTTCCCAGCAAGTACAGTGTATTCGACTGAAGAGAAGCTACTGTTCTTGTCAATTTCCTAAGCAGAGTTGAAGTAGATATGGCCCGTGTGTGTGAAAAGAACAGTTCTTTTGTTCTGAGCAAGCTCACTGTTCTGGCCCTATAGAAGACACAGCAGAGTAGAAGAGAGCTCTTTTCTCAAAAGCAGAGTGTGTTTCTTGGAAGGCGAGCTAGTGTTTGTTTCCCAGTCAGAAATGGAGTTGAATCACATGCAGTTTCTTGTCCTACGAACAAGAATTGTTTTCTGTTAAGAAGAGTCACTATTGTGCTCCCATTGCCGTCCACAGTGCAAATAGCACTCGCGTCTGTTCCCAGCAAGTACAGTGTATTGGACTGATGAGAAGCTACTCTTCTTGTCAATTTCCTAAGCAGAGTGGAAATATATATGGCCCGTGTGTGCAGGAAGCATAGTTCTTTTGTTCTCAGCAAGCTCACTGTTCAGGCCCTATAGGAAACACAGTAGAGTAGAAGAGTGCTTTTTCTCAAAAGCAGAGTGTGTTTCTTGTAAGGCGAGCTAGTGTTTGTTTCCCTGTCAAACTGGACTTGAATCACATGCACTTTCTGATCCTACGAACAAGACTAGTTTTCTGGTAAGAAGAGCCACTAATGCGATCCATTTGCCACACAGTGCAAATAGCACTCGCGTCTGTTCCCAGCAAGTACAGTGTATTGGACTGAAGAGAAGCTCCTGTTCTTGTCAGTTTCCTAAGCCGAGTTGAAGTAGATATGGCCCGTGTGTGTAGGAAGAACAGTTCTTTTGTTCTGAGCAAGCTCACTGTTCTGGCTCTATAGGAAACACAGTAGAGTAGAAGAGTGGTCTTTTCTCAAAAGCAGAGGGTGTTTCTTGTAAGGCGAGCTAGTGTTTGTTTCCCAGTCAGAAATGGAGTTGAATCACATGCAGTTTCTTGTCCTACGAGCAAAACTTGTTTTCTGTTAAAAGAGTCACTATTGTGCTCCCATTGCCGTACACAGTGCAAATAGCACTCGCGTCTGTTCCCAGCAAGTACAGTGTATTGGACTGAAGAGAAGCTCCTGTTCTTGGCAGTTTCCTAAGCAGAGTTGAAGTAGATATGGCCGTGTGTAGGAAGAACACTTCTTTTTTTCTGAGCAAACTCACTGTTCTGGCCCTCTAGGAAACACAGTAGAGTAGAAGAGTGCTCTTTTCTCAAAATCAGAGTGTGTTTCTTGTAAGGCGAGCTAGTGTTTGTTTCCCAGTCAGAAATGGAGTTGAATCACATGCAGTTTCTTGTTCTACGAGCAAGACTTGTTTTCTGTTAAGAAGAGTCACTATTGTGCTCCCATTGCCGTACACAGTGCAAATAGCACTCGCGTCTGTTCCCAGCAAGTACAGTGTATTAGACTGAAGAGAAGCTACTGTTCTTGTCAATTTCCTAAGCAGAGTTGAAGTAGATATGGCCCGTGTGTGTAAAAAGAACAGTTCTTTTGTTCTGAGCAAGCTCACTGTTCTGGCCCTATAGGAGACAGAGTAGAGTAGAAGAGTGCTCTTTTCTCAAAAGCAGAGTGTGTTCCTTGTAAGGCGAGCTAGTGTTTGTTTCCCTGTCAAACTGGAGTTGAATCACATGCACTTTCTGGTCCTACGAACAAGACTAGTTTTCTGTTAAGAAGAGTCACTAATGAGATCCATTTGCCACACATTGCAAATAGCACAGGCGTCTGTTCCCTGCAAGTACAGTGTATTGGACTGAAGGGAAGCTCCTGTTCTTGTCAGTTTCCTAAGCAGAGTGGATGTAGATATGACCCTTGTGTGTAGGAAGCTAGTTCTCTTATTCTGAGCAAGCTCACTGTTCTGGCACTATAGGAAACACAGTATAGTAGAAGAGTGCTCTTTTACCAATAGCAGAGTGTGTTTCTTGTAAGGCGAGCTAGTATTTGTTTCCCAGTCAGAAATGGATTTGAATCACATGCAGTTTCTGGTCCTACGAGCAAGAGTTGTTTTCTGGTAAGTAGAGTCACTATTGCGATCCTTTTGCCACACAGTGAAATAGCACTCGCATCAGTTCCCAGCAAGTACTGTGTATTGGACTGAAGAGAAGCTCCTGTTTTGTCAGTTTCCTAAGCAGAGTGGAAATAGATATGGCCCGTGTGTGTAGGAAGCACAGTTCTTCTGTTCTGAGCAAGCTCACTGTTCTGGCCCTCTAGGAAACACAGTAGAGTATAAGAGTGCTCTTTTCTCAAAAGCAGTGTGTGTTTCTTGTACTGTGAGCTAGTGTTTGTTTCCCAGTCAGAAATGGAGTTGAATCACATGCAGTTTCTTGTCCTACGACCAAGACTTCTTTTCCGTAAAGAAGAGTCACTATTGCGATCCATTTGCAACACAGTGCAAAGAGCACTCGCGTCTGTTGCCAACAAGTGCAGTGTATTGGACTGAAGAGAAGCTACTATTCTTGTCAGTTTCCTAAGCAGAGTTGAAATAGATATGGCCCGTGTGTGTAGGAAGCACAGTTCTTTTGTTCTGAGCAAGCTCACTGTTCTGGCCCTATAGGAAACACAGCAGAGTAGAAGAGTGCTCTTTTCTCAAAAGCAGAGTGTGTTTCTTGGAAGGCGAGCTAGTGTTTGTTTCCCACTCAAAAATGGAGTTGAATCACATGCAGTTTCTGGTCCTACGAGAAAGAGTTGTTTTCTGGTAAGAAGAGTCACTATTGCGATCCATTTGCCACACAGTGCAAATAGCACTCGCGTCTGTTGCCAACAAGTACAGTGTATTGGACTGAAGGGAAGCTACTATTCTTGTCAGTTTTCTAAGCAGAGTGGAAATAGATATGGCTCGTGTGTGTAGGAAGCACAGTTCTTTTGTTCTGAGCAAGCTCACTGTTCTGGCCCTATAGGAAACACAGCAGAGTAGAAGAGTGCTCTTTTCTCAAAAGCAGAGTGTGTTTCTTGTAAGGCGAGCTAGTGTTTGTTTCCCTGTCAGAAATGGAGTTTATTCACATGCACTTTCTGGTCCTACTAACAAGAATTGTTTTCTGGTAAGAAGAGTCACTAATGCGATCCATTTGCCACACAGTGCAAATAGCACTCGCATATGTTCCCAGCAAGTAAAGTGTATTGGACTGAAGAGAAGCTCCTGTTCTTGTCAGTTTCCTAAGCAGAGTTTAAGTAGATATGGACCGTGTGGGTAGGAAGAACAGTTCTTTTGTTCTGAGGAAGCTCACTGTTCTGGCCCTATAGGAAACACAGTAGAGTAGAAGAGTGCTCTTTTCTCAAAAGCAGAGTGTGTTTCTTTTAAGGCGAGCTATTGTTTGTTTCCCTGTCAGAAATGGAGTTGAATCAGATGCAGTTTCTGGTCCTACGAACCAGACATGTTTTCTGGTAAGAAGATTCACTAATTCGATACATTTGCCACACAATACAAATAGCACTCGCGTCTGTTCCCAGCAAGTACAGTGTATTGGACTGAAGAGAAGCTACTATTCTTGTCAGTTTCCTAAGTAGAGTGGAAATAGATATGTCCCGTGTGTGTAGGAGCACACTTCTTTTGTTCTCAGCAAGCTCACTCTTCTGGTACTATAGGAAACACAATAGAGTAGAAGATTGCTTTTTCTCAAAGGCAGAGTGTTTTTCTTGTAAGGCGAGCTAGTGTGTGTTTCCCTGTCAAACTGGAGTTGAATCACATGCACTTTCTGGTCCTACGAACAAGACTTGTTTTCTGGTAAGAAGAGTCACTAATGCGATCCATTTGCCACACAGTGCAAATAGCACTCGCGTCTGTTCCCAGCAAGTACAGTGTATTGGACTAAAGAGAAGCTCCTGTTCTTGTCAGTTTCCTAAGCAGAGTTGAAGTAGATATGGCCCGTGTGTGTAGGAAGAACCGTTCTTTTGTTTTGAGCAAGCTCACTGTTCTGGCCCTATAGGAAACACAGTAGAGTAGAAGAGTGCTCTTTTCTCAAAAGCAGAGTGTGTTTCCTGTAAGGCGAGCTATTGTTTGTTTCCCTGTCAGAAATGGAGTTTAATCAGATGTAGTTTCTGGTCCTACGAGCCAGAGTTGTTTTCTGGTAAGAAGATTCACTAATGCGATCCATTTGCCACACAGTACAAATAGCACTCGCGTCTGTTCCCAGCAAGTACAGTGTATTGGACTGAAGAGAAGTTACTATTCTTGTCAGTTTCCTATGTAGAGTGGAAATAGATATGGCCCGTGTGTGTAGGAGCACAGTTTTTGTTCTGAGCAAGCTCCCTGTTCTGGCCCTACAGGAAACACAGTATAATAGAAGAGTGCTCTTTTCTCAAAAGCAGTGTGTGTTTCTTTTACTGCGAGCTAGTGTTTGTTTCCCTGTTAGAAATGGAGTTTAATCAGATGCAGTTTCTGGTCCTACGAGCAATACTTGTTTTCTGGTAAGAAGAGTCACTATTGCGATCCATTTGCCACACAGTGCAAATAGCACTCGCGTATGTTCCCAGCAAGTACAGTGTATTGGACTGAAGAGAAGCTACTCTTCTTGTCAAGTTCCTAAGCAGAGTTGAAGTAGATTTTTCCCTTTGTGTAAAAAGAACAGTTCATTTGTTCTGAGCAAGCTCACTGTTCTGGCCCTATAGGAGACAGAGTAGAGTAGAGGAGTGCTCTTTTCTCAAAAGCAGAGTGTGTTTCTTGTAAGGCGAGCTAGTGTTTGTTTCCCTATGAAACTGGAGTTGAATCACATGCACTTTCTGGTCCTACGAACAAGGCTAGTTTTCTGGTAAGAAGAGTCACTAATGCGATCCATTTGCCACACAGTGCAAATAGCACTCGCGTCTGTACCCAGCAAGTACAGTGTATTGGACTGAAGAGAAGCTCCTGTTCTTGTCAGTTTCCTAAGCAGAGTTGAAGTAGATTTGGTCCGTGTGTGAAGGAAGAACAGTTCTTTTGTTCTGAGCAAGCTCACTGTTCTGGCCCTATAGGAAACACAGTAGAGTAGAAGAGTGCTCTTTTCTCAAAAGCAGAGTGTGTCTTGTAAGGCGAGCTATTTTTGTTTCCCTATCAGAAATGGAGTTGAATCAGATGCAGTTTCTGGTCCTACGAGCCAGACTTGTTTTCTGGTAAGAAGATTCACTAATGCGATCCATTTGCCACACAGTGCTAAGAGCACTCGCGTCTGTTCCCAGCAAGTACAGTGTATTGGACTGAAGAGAAGCTTCTATTCTTGATAGTTTCTTAAGCATAGTGGAAATAGATATGGCCCGTGTGTGTAGGAGCACAGTTCTTTTGTTCTGAGCAAGCTCCCTGTTCTGGCCCTACAGGAAACACAGTATAATAGAAGAGTGCTCTTTTCTCAAAAGCAGTGTGTGTTTCTTTTACTGCGAGCTAGTGTTTGTTTCCCTGTTAGAAATGGAGTTTAATCACATGCAGTTTCTGGTCTACGAGCAAGACTTGTTTTCTGGTAAGAAGAGTCACTATTGCGATCCATTTGCCACACAGTGCAAATAGCACTCGCGTCTGTTGCCAACAATTACAGTGTATTGGACAGAAGAGAAGCTAATGTTCTTGTCAGTTTCCTAAGCAGAGTTGAAGTAGATATGGCCCGTGTGTGTTGAAGCACAGTTCTTTTTTTCTCAGCAAGCTCACTGTTCTGGCCCTATAGGAAACACAGCAGAGTAGAAGAGTGCTCTTTTCTCAAAAGCAGAGTGTGTTTCTAGAAGGCGAGCTAGTGTTTGTTTCCCTGTCAGAAATGGAGTTGAATCACATGCAGTTTCTGGTTCTACGAGCAAGACTTATTGTCTGGTAAGAAGAGTCACTAATGCGATCCATTTGCCACACAGTGCAAATAGCACTCGCGTCTGTACCCAGCAAGTACAGTGTATTGGACTGAAGAGAAGCTCCTGTTCTTGTCAGTTTCCTAAGCAGAGTTGAAGTAGATTTGGTCCGTGTGTGAAGGAAGAACAGTTCTTTTGTTCTGAGCAAGCTCACTGTTCTGGCCCTATAGGAAACACAGTAGAGTAGAAGAGTGCTCTTTTCTCAAAAGCAGAGTGTGTCTTGTAAGGCGAGCTATTTTTGTTTCCCTATCAGAAATGGAGTTGAATCAGATGCAGTTTCTGGTCCTACGAGCCAGACTTGTTTTCTGGTAAGAAGATTCACTAATGCGATCCATTTGCCACACAGTGCTAAGAGCACTCGCGTCTGTTCCCAGCAAGTACAGTGTATTGGACTGAAGAGAAGCTTCTATTCTTGATAGTTTCTTAAGCATAGTGGAAATAGATATGGCCCGTGTGTGTAGGAGCACAGTTCTTTTGTTCTGAGCAAGCTCCCTGTTCTGGCCCTACAGGAAACACAGTATAATAGAAGAGTGCTCTTTTCTCAAAAGCAGTGTGTGTTTCTTTTACTGCGAGCTAGTGTTTGTTTCCCTGTTAGAAATGGAGTTTAATCACATGCAGTTTCTGGTCTACGAGCAAGACTTGTTTTCTGGTAAGAAGAGTCACTATTGCGATCCATTTGCCACACAGTGCAAATAGCACTCGCGTCTGTTGCCAACAATTACAGTGTATTGGACAGAAGAGAAGCTAATGTTCTTGTCAGTTTCCTAAGCAGAGTTGAAGTAGATATGGCCCGTGTGTGTTGAAGCACAGTTCTTTTTTTCTCAGCAAGCTCACTGTTCTGGCCCTATAGGAAACACAGCAGAGTAGAAGAGTGCTCTTTTCTCAAAAGCAGAGTGTGTTTCTAGAAGGCGAGCTAGTGTTTGTTTCCCAGTCAGAAATGGAGTTGAATCAGATGCAGTTTCTGGTCCTACGAGCCAGACTTGTTTTCTGGTAAGAAGAGTCACTAATGCGATCCATTTTCCACACAGTGCAAATAGCACTCGCGTCTGTTCCCAGCAAGTACAGTGTATTGGACTGAAGAGAAGCAACTACTCTTGTCAGTTTCCTAAGCAGAGTGGAAATAGATATGGCTCGTGTGTGTAGGAGCACAGTTCTTTTGTTCTGAGCAAGCTCACTGTTCTGGCCCTATAGGAAACACAGTAGAGTAGAAGAGTGCTCTTTTCTCAAAAGCAGTGTGTGTTTCTTGTACTGCGAGTTTGTGTTTGTTTCCCTGTTAGAAATGGAGTTTAATCACATGCAGTTTCTGGTACTACGAGCAAGACAAGTTTTCTGGTAAGAAGAGTCACTAATGCGATCGATTTGCCACACAGTGCAATTAGCACTCGCGTCTGTTGCCAACAAGTACAGTTTATTGGACTGAAGAGAAGCTACTATTCTTGTCAGTTTCCTAAGCAGAGTGGAAATAGATATGGCCCGTGTGTAGGAAGCACAGTTCTTTTGTTCTGAGCAAGCTCACTGTTCTGGCCCTATAGGAAACACAGCAGAGTAGAAGAGTGTTCTTTTCTCAAAAGCAGAGTGTGTTTCTTGTAAGGCGAGCTAGTGTTTGTTTCCCAGTCAGAAATGGAGTTGAATCACATGCAGTTTCTGGTCCTACGAGAAAGAGTTTTTTTCTGGCAAGAAGAGTCTCTATTGCGTTCTAATTGCCATACACAGTGCAAGAAGCTCTCCCATCTGTTCCCAGCAAGTACAGTGTATTGGAATGAAGAGAAGCTACTGTTCTTGTCAGTTTCCTAAGCAGAGTTGAAGTAGATATGGCCCATGTGTTTAGAAAGCACAGTTCTTTTGTTCTGAGCAAACTCACTGTTCTGGCCCTATAGGAAACACAGTAGAGTAGAAGAGTGCTCTTTTCTCAAAATCAGAGTGTCTTTCTTGTAAGGCGAGCTAGTGTTTGTTTCCCAGTCAGAAATGGAGTTGAATCTCATGCAGTTTCTTGTCCTACGAGCAAGACTTGTTTTCTGTTAAGAAGAGTCACTATTGTGCTCCCATTGCCGTACACAGTGCAAATAACACTCGCGTCTTTTCCCAGCAAGTACAGTGTATTGGACTGAAGAGAAGCTACTGTTCTTGTCAATTTCCTAAGAAGAGTTGAAGTAGATTTGTCCTGTGTGTAAAAAGAACAGTTCTTTTATTCTGAGCAAGCTCACTGTTCTGGCTCTATAGGAGACAGAGTAGAGTAGAGGAGTGCTCTTTTCTCAAAAGCAGAGTGTGTTTCTTGTAAGGCGAGCTAGTGTTTGTTTCCCTGTCAAACTGGAGTTGAATCACATGCACTTTCTGGTCCTACGAACAAGGCTAGTTTTCTGGTAAGAAGAGTCACTAATGCGATCCATTTGCCACACAGTGCAAATAGCACTCGCGTCTGTACCCAGCAAGTACAGTGTATTGGACTGAAGAGAAGCTCCTGTTCTTGTCAGTTTCCTAAGCAGAGTTGAAGTAGATTTGGTCCGTGTGTGAAGGAAGAACAGTTCTTTTGTTCTGAGCAAGCTCACTGTTCTGGCCCTATAGGAAACACAGTAGAGTAGAAGAGTGCTCTTTTCTCAAAAGCAGAGTGTGTCTTGTAAGGCGAGCTATTTTTGTTTCCCTATCAGAAATGGAGTTGAATCAGATGCAGTTTCTGGTCCTATGAGCCAGACTTGTTTTCTGGTAAGAAGATTCACTAATGCGATCCATTTGCCACACAGTGCTAAGAGCACTCGTGTCTGTTCCCAGCAAGTACAGTGTATTGGACTGAAGAGAAGCTTCTATTCTTGACAGTTTCTTAAGCATAGTGGAAATAGATATGGCCCGTGTGTGTAGGAGCACAGTTCTTTTGTTCTGAGCAAGCTCCCTGTTCTGGCCCTACAGGAAACACAGTATAGTAGAAGAGTGCTCTTTTCTAAAAAGCAGTGTGTGTTTCTTGTACTGCGAGCTAGTGTTTGTTTCCCTGTTAGAAATGGAGTTTAATCACATGCAGTTTCAGGTCCTACGAGCAAGACTTGTTTTCTGGTAAGAACAGTCACTATTGCGATCCATTTGCCACACAGTGCAAATAGCACTCGCGTCTGTTGCCAACAATTACAGTGTATTGGACAGAAGAGAAGCTACTGTTCTTGTCAGTTTCCTAAGCAGAGTTGAAGTAGATATGGATCGTGTGTGTAGGAAGCACAGTTCTTTTGTTCTCAGCAAGCTCACTGTTCTGGCCCTATAGGAAACACAGCAGAGTAGAAGAGTGCTCTTTTCTCAAAAGCAGAGTGTGTTTCTAGGAAGGCGAGCTAGTGTTTGTTTCCCTGTCAGAAATGGAGTTGAATCACATGCAGTTTCTGGTCCTACGAGCAAGACTTGTTTTCTGATAAGAAGAGTCACTAATGCGATCCATTTGCCACACAGTGTAAATAGCACTCGCGTCTGTTGCCAGCAATACAGTGTATTGGACTGAAGAAGAGCTCCTGTTCTTGTCAGTTTCCTAAGCAGAGTTGAAGTATGTATGGCCCGTGTGTAGTAAGCACAGTTCTTTTGTTCTTAGCAAGCTCACTGTTCTGGCCTTTTAGGAAACACAGTAGAGTAGAACAGTGCTCTTTTCTCAAAGCAGAGTGTGTTTCTTGTAAGGCGAGCTAGTGTTTGTTTCCCAGTCAGAAATGGAGTTGAATCACATGCAGTTTCTGGTCCTACGAGCCAGACTTGTTTTCTGGTAAGAAGATTCACTAATGCGATCCATTTGCCACACAGTACAAATAGCACTCGCGTCTGTTCCCAGCAAGTACAGTGTATTGGACTGAAGAGAAGTTACTATTCTTGTCAGTTTCCTAAGTAGAGTGGAAATAGATATGGCCCGTGTGTGTAGGAGCACAGTTTTTGTTCTGAGCAAGCTCACTGTTCTGGCCCTATAGGAAACAGAGTATAGTAGAAGAGTGCTCTTTTCTCAATAGCAGTGTGTGTTTCTTGTAAGGCGAGGTAGTGTTTGTTTCCCTGTTAGAAATGGAGTTTAATCACATGCAGTTTCTGGTCCTACAAGCAATACTTGTTTTCTGGTAAGAAGAGTCACTATTGCGATCCATTTGCCACACAGTGCAAATAGCACTCGCGTATGTTCCCAGCAAGTACAGTGTATTGGACTGAAGGGATATACTGTTCTTGTCAAGTTCCTAAGCAGAGTTGAAGTAGATTTGTCCCCTTTGTGTAAAAAGAACAGTTCTTTTGTTCTCAGCAAGCTCACTGTTCTGGCCCTATACGAGACAGAGTAGAGTAGAGGAGTGCTCTTTTCTCAAAAGCAGAGTGTGTTTCTTGTAAGGCGAGCTAGTGTTTGTTTCCCTGTCAAACTGGAGTTGAATCACATGCACTTTCTGGTCCTACGAACAAGACTTGTTTTCTGGTAAGAAGAGTCACTAATGCGATCCATTTGCCACACAGTGCAAATAGCACTCGCGTATGTTCCCAGCAAGTACAGTGTATTGGACTGAAGAGAAGCTCATGTTCTTGTCAGTTTCCTAGGCAGAGTTGTAGTAGATATGGCCCGTGTGTATAGGAAGGACAGTTCTTTTGTTCTGAGCAAACTCACTGTTCTGGCCCTATAGGAAACACAGTAGAGTAGAAGAGTGCTCTTTTCTCAAAAGCAGAGTGTGTTTCTTGTAAGGCGAGCTACTGTTTGTTTCCCTGTCAGAAATGGAGTTGAATCAGATGCAGTTTCTGGTCCTACGAACCAGACTTGTTTTCTGGTAAGAAGATTCACTAATGCGATCCATTTGCCACACAGTACAAATAGCACTCGCGTCTGTTCCCAGCAAGTACAGTGTATTGGACTGAAGAGAAGCTACTGTTCTTGTCAGTTTCCTAAGCAGTGTTGAAGTAGATATGGCCTGTGTGTGTAGGAAGCACAGTTCTTTTGTTCTGAGCAAGCTCACTGTTCTGGTCCTATAGGAAACACAATAGAGTAGAAGAGTGCTTTTTCTCAAAAGCAGAGTTTGTTTCTTGTAAGGCGAGCTAGTGTTTGTTTCCCTCTCAGAAATGGAGTTGAATCACATGCAGTTTCTGGTCCTACGAGCAAGACTTATTTTCTGGTAAGAAGAGTCACTATTGCGATCCATTTGCCACACAGTGTAAATAGCACTCACGTCTGTTGCCAGCAATACAGTGTATTGGACTGAAGAGAAGCTCCTGTTCTTGTCAGTTTCCTAAGCTGAGTTGAAGTAGGTGTGGGCCGTGTGTGTAGTAAGCACAGTTCTTTTGTTCTGAGCAAGCTCACTGTTCTGGCACTATAGGAAACACAGTAGAGTAGAAGAGTGCTCTTTTCTCAATAGCAGAGTGTGTTTCTTTGAATGCGAGCTAGTGTTTGTTTCCCAGTCAGAAATGGAGTTGAATCACATGCAGTTTCTGGTCCTACGAGCAAGAGTTGTTTTCTGGTAAGAAGAGTCACTCTTGCAATCCCATTGCCATACAGAGTGTAAGTAGCACTCCCATCTGTTTCCAGCAAGTACAGTGTATTGGACTGAAGAGAAGCTCCTGTTCTTGTCAGTTTCCTAAGCAGAGTTGAAGTAGATATGGCCCGTGTGTGTAGGAAGAACAGTTCTTTTGTTCTGAGACAGTAAAGTAGAAGAGTGCCATTTCTCAAAAGCAGAGTGTGTTTCTTGTAAGGCGAGCTAGTGTTTGTTTCCCAGTCAGGAATGGAGTTGAATCACATGCAGTTTCTTGTCCTACGAGCAAGACTTGTTTTCTGGTAAGAAGAGTAACTATTGTGCTCACATTGCCGTACACAGTGCAAATAGCACTCGCGTCTGTTCCCAGCAAGTACAGTGTATTGGACTGAAGGGATATACTGTTCTTGTCAAGTTCCTAAGCAGAGTTGAAGTAGATTTGTCCCCTTTGTGTAAAAAGAACAGTTCTTTTGTTCTCAGCAAGCTCACTGTTCTGGCCCTATACGAGACAGAGTAGAGTAGAGGAGTGCTCTTTTCTCAAAAGCAGAGTGTGTTTCTTGTAAGGCGAGCTAGTGTTTGTTTCCCTGTCAAACTGGAGTTGAATCACATGCACTTTCTGGTCCTACGAACAAGACTTGTTTTCTGGTAAGAAGAGTCACTAATGCGATCCATTTGCCACACAGTGCAAATAGCACTCGCGTATGTTCCCAGCAAGTACAGTGTATTGGACTGAAGAGAAGCTCATGTTCTTGTCAGTTTCCTAGGCAGAGTTGTAGTAGATATGGCCCGTGTGTATAGGAAGGACAGTTCTTTTGTTCTGAGCAAACTCACTGTTCTGGCCCTATAGGAAACACAGTAGAGTAGAAGAGTGCTCTTTTCTCAAAAGCAGAGTGTGTTTCTTGTAAGGCGAGCTACTGTTTGTTTCCCTGTCAGAAATGGAGTTGAATCAGATGCAGTTTCTGGTCCTACGAACCAGACTTGTTTTCTGGTAAGAAGATTCACTAATGCGATCCATTTGCCACACAGTACAAATAGCACTCGCGTCTGTTCCCAGCAAGTACAGTGTATTGGACTGAAGAGAAGCTACTGTTCTTGTCAGTTTCCTAAGCAGTGTTGAAGTAGATATGGCCTGTGTGTGTAGGAAGCACAGTTCTTTTGTTCTGAGCAAGCTCACTGTTCTGGTCCTATAGGAAACACAATAGAGTAGAAGAGTGCTTTTTCTCAAAAGCAGAGTTTGTTTCTTGTAAGGCGAGCTAGTGTTTGTTTCCCTCTCAGAAATGGAGTTGAATCACATGCAGTTTCTGGTCCTACGAGCAAGACTTATTTTCTGGTAAGAAGAGTCACTATTGCGATCCATTTGCCACACAGTGTAAATAGCACTCACGTCTGTTGCCAGCAATACAGTGTATTGGACTGAAGAGAAGCTCCTGTTCTTGTCAGTTTCCTAAGCTGAGTTGAAGTAGGTGTGGGCCGTGTGTGTAGTAAGCACAGTTCTTTTGTTCTGAGCAAGCTCACTGTTCTGGCACTATAGGAAACACAGTAGAGTAGAAGAGTGCTCTTTTCTCAATAGCAGAGTGTGTTTCTTTGAATGCGAGCTAGTGTTTGTTTCCCAGTCAGAAATGGAGTTGAATCACATGCAGTTTCTGGTCCTACGAGCAAGAGTTGTTTTCTGGTAAGAAGAGTCACTCTTGCAATCCCATTGCCATACAGAGTGTAAGTAGCACTCCCATCTGTTTCCAGCAAGTACAGTGTATTGGACTGAAGAGAAGCTCCTGTTCTTGTCAGTTTCCTAAGCAGAGTTGAAGTAGATATGGCCCGTGTGTGTAGGAAGAACAGTTCTTTTGTTCTGAGACAGTAAAGTAGAAGAGTGCCATTTCTCAAAAGCAGAGTGTGTTTCTTGTAAGGCGAGCTAGTGTTTGTTTCCCAGTCAGGAATGGAGTTGAATCACATGCAGTTTCTTGTCCTACGAGCAAGACTTGTTTTCTGGTAAGAAGAGTAACTATTGTGCTCACATTGCCGTACACAGTGCAAATAGCACTCGCGTCTGTTCCCAGCAAGTACAGTGTATTGGACTGAAGAGAAGCTACTGTTCTTGTCAATTTCCTAAGCAGAGTTGAAGTAGATATGGCCCGTGTGTGTAGGAAGAACAGTTCTTTTGTTCTGAGCAAGCTCACTGTTCTGGAACTACAGGAGAAAGAGTAGAGTAGAAGAGTGCTCTTTTCTCAAAAGAAGAGTGTGTTTCTTGTAAGGCGAGCTAGTGTTTGTTTCCCTGTCAAACTGGAGTTGAATCACATGCACTTTCTGGTCCTACGATCAAGACTAGTTTTCTGGTAAGAAGAGTCACTAATGCGATCCATTTGCCACACATTGCAAATAGCACTCGCGTCTGTTGCCAACAAGTACAGTGTATTGGACTGAAGAGAAGCTCCTGTTCTTGTCAGTTTTCTAAGCAGAGTTGAAGTAGATATAGCCCGTTTGTAGGAAGCACAGTTCTTTTGTTCTGAGGAAGCTCACTGTTCTGGCCCTATAGGAAACACAGTAGAGTAGAAGAGTGCTCTTTTCTCAAAAGCAGAGTGTGTTTCTTGTAAGGCGAGCTAGTGTTTGTTTCCCAGTCAGAAATGGAGTTGAATCACATGCAGTTTCTAGTCCTACGAGCAAGAGTTGTTTTCTCGTAAGTAGAGTCACTATTGCGATCCATTTGCAACACAGTGCAAATAGCACTCGCATTTGTTCCCAGCAAGTACTGTGTATTGGACTGAAGAGAAGCTCCTCTTCTTGTCAGTTTCCTAAGCAGAGTGGATGTAGATATGACCCTTGTGTTAGGAAGCTAGTACTTTTATGCTGAGCAAGCTCACTGTTCTGGCCATATATGAAACACAGTAGAGTAGAAGACTGCTCTTTTCCCAATAGCAGAGTATGTTTCTTGTAAGGCGAGCTAGTGTTTGTTTCCCTCTCAGAAATGGAGTTGAATCACATGCAGTTTCTGGTCCTACGAGCAAGAGTTGTTTTCTGGTAAGTAGAGTCACTATTGCGATCCATTTGCCACACAGTGCAAATAGCACTCGCATCAGTTCCTAGCAAGTACTGTGTATTGGACTGAAGAGAAGCTCCTGTTTTGTCAGTTTCCAAAGCAGAGTGGAAATAAATATGGCCCGTGTGTGTAGGAAGCACAGTTCTTTTGTTCTGAGCAAGCTCACTGTTCTGGCCCTCTAGGAAACACAGTAGAGTAGAAGAGTGCTCTTTTCTCAAAAGCAGAGTGTGTTTCTTGTAAGGCGAGCTAGTGTTTGTTTCCCAGTCAGAAATGGAGTTGAATCACATGCAGTTTCTTGTCCTACGAGCAAGACTTCTTTTCCGTAAAGAAGAGTCACTATTGTGCTCCCATTGCCGTACACAGTGCAAATAGCACTCGCGTCTGTTCCCAGCAAGTACAGTGTATGGACTGAAGAGAAGCTGCTGTTCTTGTCAGTTTCCTAGGCAGAGTTGAAGTAGATATGGCCCGTGTGTGTAGGAAGGACAGTTCTTTTGTTCTGAGCAAGCTCACTGCTCTGGCCCTATAGGAAACACAGTAGAGTAGAAGAGTGCTCTTTACTCAAAAGCAGAGTGTGTTTCTTGTAAGGCGAGCTATTGTTTGTTTCCCTGTCAGAAATGGAGTTGAATCAGATGCAGTTTCTGGTCCTACGAACCAGATTGTTTTCTGGTAAGAAGATACACTAATGCGATCCATTTGCCACACAGTACAAATAGCACTCGCGTCTGTTCCCAGCAAGTACAGTGTATTAGACTGAAGAGAAGCTACTATTCTTGTCAGTTTCCTAAGTAGAGTGGAAATAGATATGGCCCGTGTGTGTAGGAGCACAGTTCTTTTGTTCTGAGCAAGCTCACTGTTCTGGCTCTATAGGAAACACAGTAGAGTAGAAGAGTGCTCTTTTCTCAAAAGCAGGGTGTGTTTCTTGTAAGGCGAGCTAGTGTTTGTTTCCCAGTCAGAAATGGAGTTGAATCACATGCAGTTTCTTGTCCTACGAGCAAGACTTGTTTTCTGTTAAGAAGAGTCACTATTGTGCTCCCATTGCCGTACACAGTGCAAATAGCACTCGCGTCTGTTCCCAGAAAGTACAGTGTATTGGACTTAAGAGAAGCTACTGTTCTTGTCAATTTCCTAAGCAGAGTTGAAGTAGATATGGCCCGTGTGTGTAAAAAGAACAGTTCTTTTGTTCTGAGCAAGCTCACTGTTCTGGCCCTATAGGAGAAAGAGTAGAGTAGAAGAGTGCTCTTTTCTCAAAAGCAGAGTGTGTTTCTTGTAAGGCGAGCTAGTGTTTGTTTCCCTGTCAAACTGGAGTTGAATCACATGCCCTTTCTGGTCCTACGAACAAGACTAGTTTTCTGGTAAGAAAAGTCACTAATGTGATCCATTTGCCACACATTGCAAATAGCACTCGCGACTGTTCCTAGCAAGTACAGTGTATTGGACTGAAGAGAAGCTCCTGTTCTTGTCAGTTTTCTAAACAGAGTTGAAGTAGATATAGCCCGTTTGTAGGAAGCACAGTTCTTTTGTTCTGAGGAAGCTCACTGTTCTGGCCCTCTAGGAAACACAGTAGAGTAGAAGAGTGCTCTTTTCTCAAAAGCAGAGTGTGTTTCTTGTAAGGCGAGCTAGAGTTTGTTTCCCAGTCAGAAATGGAGTTGAATCACATGCAGTTTCTAGTCCTACGAGCAAGAGTTGTTTTCTTGTAAGTAGAGTCACTATTGCGATCCAATTGCAACACAGTGTAAATAGCACTCGCATCTGTTCCCAGCAAGTACTGTGTATTGGACTGAAGAGAAGCTCCTCTTCTTGTCAGTTTCCTAAGCAGAGTGGAAGTAGATATGACCCTTGAGTGTAGGAAGATAGTTCTTTTATGCTGATCAAGCTCACTGTTCTGGCCATATATGAAACACAGTAGAGTAGAAGACTGCTCTTTTCCCAATAGCAGAGTGTGTTTCTTGTAAGGCGAGCTAGTGTTTGTTTCCCAGTCAGAAATGGAGTTGAATCACATGCAGTTTCTGGTCCTACGAGCAAGAGTTGTTTTCTGGTAAGTAGAGTAACTATTGCGATCCATTTGCCACACAGTGCAAATAGCACTCGCATCAGTTCCTAGCAAGTACTGTGTATTGGACTGAAGAGAAGCTCCTGTTTTGTCAGTTTCCAAAGCAGAGTGGAAATAGATATGCCCCGTGTGTGTAGGAAGCACAGTTCTTTTGTTCTGAGCAAGCTCACTGTTCTGGCCCTCTAGGAAACACAGTAGAGTAGAAGAGTGCTCTTTTCTCAAAAGCAGAGTGTGTTTCTTGTAAGGCGAGCTAGTGTTTGTTTCCCAGTCAGAAATGGAGTTGAATCACATGCAGTTTCTGGTCCTACGAGCAAGAGTTGTTTTCTGGTAAGTAGAGTCACTATTGCGATCCATTTGCCACACAGTGCAAATAGCACTCGCATCAGTTCCCAGCAAGTACTGTGTATTGGACTGAAGAGAAGCTCCTGTTTTTTTCAGTTTCCAAAGCAGAGTGGAAATAGATATGGCCTGTGTGTGTAGGAAGCACAGTTCTTTTGTTCTGAGCAAGCTCACTGTTCTGGCCCTCTAGGAAACACAGTAGAGTAGAAGAGTGCTCTTTTCTCAAAAGCAGAGTGGTTTCTTGTAAGGCGAGCTAGTGTTTGTTTCCCAGTCAGAAATGGAGTTGAATCACATGCAGTTTCTTGTCCTACGAGCAAGACTTCTTTTCCGTTTAGAAGAGTCACTATTGTGCTCCCATTGCCGTACACAGTGCAAATAGCACTCGCGTCTGTTCCCAGCAAGTACAGTGTATTGGACTGAAGAGAAGCTACTGTTCTTGTCAATTTCCTAAGCAGAGTTGAAGTAGATATGGCCCGTGTGTGTAAAAAGAACAGTTCTTTTGTTCTGAGCAAGCTCACTGTTCTGGCCCTATAGGAGAAAGAGTAGTGTAGAAGAGTGCTCTTTTCTCAAAAGCAGAGTGTGTTTCTTGTAAGGCGAGCTAGTGTTTGTTTCCCTGTCAAACTGGAGTTGATTCACATGCACTTTCTGGTCCTACGAACAAGACTAGTTTTCTGGTAAGAAGAGTCACTAATGCGATCCATTTGCCCTACATTGCAAATAGCACTCGCGTCTGTTCCCAGTACGTACAGTGTATTGGACTGAAGAGAAGCTCCTGTTCTTGTCAGTTTCCTAAGCAGAGTTGAAGTAGATATGGCCCGTGTGTGTAGGAAGCACAGTTCTTTTGTTCTCAGCAAGCTCACTGTTCTGGTCTTATAGGAAACACAATAGAGTAGTAGAGTGCTTTGTCTCAAAACCAGAGTGTGTTTCTTGTAAGGCAAGCTAGTGTTTGTTTCCCTGTCAGAAATGGATTTGAATCACATGCAGTTTCTTGTCCTACGAGCAAGAGTTGTTTTCTGGAAAGAAGAGTCACTCTTGCGATCCCATTGCCATACAGAGTGCAAGTAGCACTCGCATCTGTTTCCAGCAAGTACAGTGTATTGGACTGAAGAGAAGCTCCTGTTCTTGTCAGTTTCCTAAGCAGAGTTGAAGTAGATAAAGCCCGTGTGTGTAGGAAGAACAGTTCTTTTGTTCTGAGCAAGCTCACTGTTCTGGCCCTATAGGAAACCCAGTAGAGTAGAAGAGTGCTTTTTCTCAAAAGCAGAGTGTGTTTCTTGTAAGGCGAGCTAGTGTTTGTTTCCCTGTCAGAAATGGAGTTGAATCACATGCAGTTTCTGGTCCTACGAGCAAGACTTATTTTCTGGTAAGAAGAGTCACTATTGCGATCCATTTGCCACACAGTGTAAATAGCACTCGCGTCTGTTGCCAACAATACAGTGTATTGGACTGAAGAGAAGCTCCTGTTCTTGTCAGTTTCCTAAGCAGAGTTGAAGTAGGTATGGCCCGTGTGTGTAGTAAGCACAGTTCTTTTGTTCTGAGCAAGCTCATTGTTCTGGCCTATAGGAAACACAGTAGAGTAGAAGAGTGCTCTTTTCTCAATAGCAGAGTGTGTTTCTTTGAAGGCGAGCTAGTGTTTGTTTCCCAGTCAGAAATGGACTTGAATCACATGCAGTTTCTTGTCCTACGAGCAAGAGTTGTTTTCTGGTAAGAAGAGTCACTCTTGCGATCCCATTTCCATACAGAGTGCAAGTAGCACTCGCATCTGTTTCCAGCAAGTACAGTGTATTGGACTGAAGAGAAGCTCCTGTTCCTGTCAGTTTCCTAAGCAGAGTTGAAGTAGATATGGCCCGAGTGTGTAGGAAGAACAGTTCTTTTGTTCTGAGCAAGCTCACTGTTCTGGCCCTATAGGAAACACAGTAGAGTAGAAGAGTGCTCTTTACCCAATAGCAGAGTGTGTTTCTTGTAAGGCCAGCTAGTGTTTGTTTCCCAGTCAGAAATGGATTTGAATCACATGCAGTTTCTGGTCCTACGAGCAAGAGTTGTTTTCTGGTAAGTAGAGTCACTATTGCGATCCATTTGCCACACAGTGCAAATAGCACTCGCGTCTGTTGCCAGCAATACAGTGTATTGGACTGAAGAGAAGCTCCTGTTCTTGTCAGTATCCTAAGCAGATTTGAAGTAGGTATGGCCCGTGTGTGTATAAGCACAGTTCTTTTGTTCTGAGCAAGCTCACTGTTCTGGCCTTATAGGAAAAACAGTAGAGTAGAAGAGTGCTCTTTTCTCAATAGTAGAGTGTGTTTCTTTGAAGGCGAGCTAGTGTTTGTTTCTCAGTCAGAAATGGACTTGAATCACATGCAGTTTCTTGTCCTACGAGCAAGAGTTGTTTTCTGGTAAGAAGAGTCACTCTTGCGATCCCATTGCCATACAGAGTGCAAGTAGCACTCGCATCTGTTTCCAGCAAGTACAGTGTATTGGACTGAAGAGAAGCTCCTGTTCTTGTCAGTTTCCTAAGCAGAGTTGAAGTAGATATGGCCCGAGTGTGTAGGAAGAACAGTTCTTTTGTTCTGAGCAAGCTCACTGTTCTGGCCCTTTAGGAAACACAGTAGAGTAGAAGAGTGCTCTTTTCTCAAAAGCAGAGTTTGTTTCTTGTAAGGCGAGCTAGTGTTTGTTACCCATTCAGAAATGGAGTTGAATCACAAGCACTTTCTGGTCCTACGAACAAGACTAGTTTTCTGGTAAGAAGAGTCACTAATGCGATCCATTTGCCACACATTGCAAATAGCACTCGCGTCTGTTCCCAGCAAGTACGGTGTATTGGACTGAAGAGAAGCTCCTGTTCTTGTCAGTTTCCTAAGCAGAGTTGAAGTAGATATGGCCCGTGTGTGTAGGAAGCACAGATCTTTTGTTCTGAGGAATCTCACTGTTCTGGCCCTATAGGAAACACAGTAGAGTAGAAGAGTGCTCTTTTCTCAAAAGCAGAGTGTGTTTCTTTGAAGGCAAGCTAGTGTTTGTTTCCCAGTCAGAAATGGAGTTGAATCACATGCAGTTTCTTGTCCTACGAGCAAGAGTTGTTTTCTGGTAAGAAGAGTCACTCTTGCGATCCCATTGCCATACAGAGTGCAAGTAGCACTCGCATCTGTTTCCAGCAAGTACAGTGTATTGGACTGAAGACAAGCTCCTGTTCTTGTCAGTTTCCTAAGCAGAGTTGAAGTAGATATGGCCCGAGTGTGTAGGAAGAACAGTTCTTTTGTTTTGAGCAAGCTCTCTGTTCTGGCCCTATAGGAAACACAGTAGAGTAGAAGAGTGCTCTTTTCTCAAAAGCAGAGTGTTTTTCTTGTAAAACGAGCTAATGTTTGTTTCCCAGTCAGAAATGGAGTTGAATCACATGCAGTTTCTTGTCCTACGAGCAAGACTTGTTTTCCGTTAAGAAGAGTCACTATTGTGCTCCCATTGCCGTACACACTGCAAATAGCACTCGCGTCTGTTCCCAGCAAGTACAGTGTATTGGACTGAAGAGAAGCTACTGTTCTTGTCAATTTCCTAAGCAGAGTTGAAGTAGATATGGCCCGTGTTTGTAAAAAGAACAGTTCTTTTGTTCTGAGCAAGCTCACTGTTCTAGCCCTATAGGAGAAAGAGTAGAGTAGAAGAGTGCTCTTTTCTCAAAAGCAGAGTGTGTTTCTTATAAGGCGAGCTAGTGTTTGTTTCCCAGTCAGAAATGGAGTTGAATCAGATGCAGTTTCTGGTCCTACGAGCCAGACTTGTTTTCTGGTAAGAAGCGTCACTAATGCGATCGATTTGCCACACTGTGCAAATAGCACTCGCGTCTGTTCCCAGCAAGTACAGTGTATTGGACTGAAGAGAAGCTACTATTCTTGTCAGTTTCCTAAGTAGAGTGGAAATAGATATGGCCCGTGTGTGTAGGAGCACAGTTCTTTTGTTCTGAGCAAGCTCACTGTTCTGGCCCTATAGGAAACACAGTAGAGTAGAAGAGTGCTCTTTTCTCAAAAGCAGTGTGTGTTTCTTGTACTGCGAGCTAGTGTTTGTTTCCCTGTAAGAAATGGAGTTTAATCGCATGCAGTTTCTGGTCCTACGAGCAAGACTTGTTTTCTAGTAAGAAGAGTCACTATTGCGATCCATTTGCCACACAGTGCAAATAGCACTCGCGTCTGTTGCCAACAAGTACAGTGTATTGAACTGAAGAGAAGCTCCTGTTCTTGTCAGTTTCCTAAGCAGAGTTGAAGTAGATATGGCCCGTGTGTGTAGGAAGCACAGTTCTTTTGTTCTCAGCAAGCTCACTGTTCTGGTCTTATAGGAAACACAATAGAGTAGTAGAGTGCTTTGTCTCAAAACCAGAGTGTGTTTCTTGTAAGGCAAGCTAGTGTTTGTTTCCCTGTCAGAAATGGATTTGAATCACATGCAGTTTCTTGTCCTACGAGCAAGAGTTGTTTTCTGGAAAGAAGAGTCACTCTTGCGATCCCATTGCCATACAGAGTGCAAGTAGCACTCGCATCTGTTTCCAGCAAGTACAGTGTATTGGACTGAAGAGAAGCTCCTGTTCTTGTCAGTTTCCTAAGCAGAGTTGAAGTAGATAAAGCCCGTGTGTGTAGGAAGAACAGTTCTTTTGTTCTGAGCAAGCTCACTGTTCTGGCCCTATAGGAAACCCAGTAGAGTAGAAGAGTGCTTTTTCTCAAAAGCAGAGTGTGTTTCTTGTAAGGCGAGCTAGTGTTTGTTTCCCTGTCAGAAATGGAGTTGAATCACATGCAGTTTCTGGTCCTACGAGCAAGACTTATTTTCTGGTAAGAAGAGTCACTATTGCGATCCATTTGCCACACAGTGTAAATAGCACTCGCGTCTGTTGCCAGCAATACAGTGTATTGGACTGAAGAGAAGCTCCTGTTCTTGTCAGTTTCCTAAGCAGAGTTGAAGTAGGTATGGCCCGTGTGTGTAGTAAGCACAGTTCTTTTGTTCTGAGCAAGCTCATTGTTCTGGCCTATAGGAAACACAGTAGAGTAGAAGAGTGCTCTTTTCTCAAAAGCAGAGTGAGTTTCTTGTAAGGCGAGCTAGTGTTTGTTTCCCAGTCAGAAATGGAGTTGAATCACATGCAGTTTCTTGTCCTACGAGCAAGACTTCTTTTCCGTAAAGAAGAGTCACTATTGTGCTCCCATTGCCGTACACAGTGCAAATAGCACTCGCGTCTGTTCCCAGCAAGTACAGTGTATTGGACTGAAGAGAAGCTACTGTTCTTGTCAATTTCCTAAGCAGAGTTGAAGTAGATATGGCCCGTGTGTGTAAAAAGAACAGTTCTTTTGTTCTGAGCAAGCTCACTGTTCTGGCCCTATAGGAGAAAGAGTAGAGTAGAAGAGTGGTCTTTTCTCAAAAGCAGAGTGTGTTTCTTGTAAGGCGAGCTAGTGTTTGTTTCCCTGTCAAACTAGAGTTGAATCACATGCACTTTCTGGTCCTACGAACAAGACTAGTTTTCTGGTAAGAAGAGTCACTAATGCGATCCATTTGCACTACATTGCAAATAGCACTCGCGTCTGTTCCCAGCAAGTACAGTGTATTGGACTGAAGAGAAGCTCCTGTTCTTGTCAGTTTCCTAAGCAGAGTTGAAGTAGATATGGCCCGTGTGTGTAGGAAGCACAGTTCTTTTGTTCTGAGCAAGCTCACTGTTCTGGTACTATAGGAAACACAGTAGAGTAGAAGAGTGCTCTTTTCTCAAAAGCAGAGTGTGTTTCTTGTAAGTCGAGCTAGTGTTTGTTTCCCTGTCAAACTGGAGTTGAATCACATGCACTTTCTGGTCCTACGAACAAGACTTGTTTTCTGGTAAGAAGAGTCACTAATGAGATCCATTTGCCACACAGTGAAAATAGCACTCGCGTATGTTCCCAGCAAGTACAGTGTATTGGACTGAAGAGAAGCTCCTGTTCTTTTCAGTTTCCTAGGCAGAGTTGAAGTAGATATGGCCCGTGTGTGTAGGAAGGACAGTTCTTTTGTTCTGAGCAAGCTCACTGTTCTGGCCCTATAGGAGAAAGAGTAGAGTAGAAGAGTGCTCTTTTCTCAAAAGCAGAGTGTGTTTCTTGTAAGGCGAGCTAGTGTTTGTTTCCCTGTCAAACTGGAGTTGAATCACATGCACTTTCTGGTCCTGTGAACAAGACTAGTTTTCTGGTAAGAAGAGTCACTAATGCGATCCATTTGCCACACATTGCAAATAGCACTCGCGACTGTTCCCAGCAAGTACAGTGTATTGGACTGAAGAGAAGCTCCTGTTCTTGTCAGTTTTCTGAACAGAGTTGAAGTAGATATAGCCCGTTTGTAGGAAGCACAGTTCTTTTGTTCTGAGGAAGCTCACTGTTCTGGCCCTATAGGAAACACAGTAGAGTAGAAGAGTGCTCTTTTCTCAAAAGCAGAGTGTGTTTCTTGTAAGGTGAGCTAGTGTTTGTTTCCCAGTGAGATATGGAATTGAATCACATGCAGTTTCTAGTCCTACGAGCAAGAGTTGTTTTCTTGTAAGTAGAGTCACTATTGCAATCCATTTGCAACACAGTGCAAATAGCACTCGCATTTGTTCCCAGCAAGTACTGTGTATTGGACTAAAGAGAAGCTCCTCTTCTTGTCATTTCCTAAGCAGAGTGGATGTAGATATGACCCTTGTGTTAGGAAGCTAGTTCTTTTATGCTGAGCAAGCTCACTGTTCTGGCCACATATGAAACACAGTAGAATAGAAGACTGCTCTTTTCCCAATAGCAGAGTGTGTTTCTTGTAAGGCGAGCTAGTGTTTGTTTCCCAGTCAGAAATGGAGTTGAATCACATGCAGTTTCTGGTCCTACGAGCAAGAGTTGTTTTCTGGTAAGTAGAGTCACTATTGCGATCCATTTGCCACACAGTGCAAATAGCACTCGCATCAGTTCCTAGCAAGTACTGTGTATTGGACTGAAGAGAAGCTCCTGTTTTGTCAGTTTCCAAAGCAGAGTGGAAATAGATATGGCCCGTGTGTGTAGGAAGCACAGTTCTTTTGTTCTGAGCAAGCTCACTGTTCTGGCCCTCTAGGAAACACAGTAGAGTAGAAGAGTGCTCTTTTCTCAAAAGCAGAGTGTGTTTCTTGGAAGGCGAGCTAGTGTTTGTTTCCCAGTCAGAAATGGAGTTGAATCACATGCAGTTTCTTGTCCTACGAGCAAGACTTCTTTTCCGTAAAGAAGAGTCACTATTGTGCTCCCATTGCTGTACACAGTGCAAATAGCACTCGCGTCTGTTCCCAGCAAGTACAGTGTATTGGACTGAAGAGAAGCTCCTGTTCTTGTCAGTTTCCTAGGCAGAGTTGAAGTAGATATGGCCCGTGTGTGTAGGAAGGACAGTTCTTTTGTTCTGAGCAACCTCACTGTTCTGGCCCTATAGGAAACACAGTAGAGTAGAAGAGTGCTCTTTTCTCAAAAGCAGAGTGTGTTTCTCGTAAGGCGAGCTATTGTTTGTTTCCCTGTCAGAAATGGAGTTGAATCAGATGCAGTTTCTGGTCCTACGAACCAGACTTGTTTTCTGGTAAGAAGATTCACTAATGCGAAATATTTGCCACACAGTACAAATAGCACTCGCGTCTGTTCCCAGCAAGTACAGTGTATTGGAAAGAAGAGAAGCTACTATTCTTGTCAGTTTCCTAAGTAGAGTGGAAATAGATATGGAACGTGTGTAGGAGCACAGTTCTTTTGTTCTGAGCAAGCTCACTGTTCTGGCTCTATAGGAAACACAGTAGAGTAGAAGAGTGCTCTTTTCTCAAAAACAGAGTGTGTTTCTTGTAAGGTGAGCTAGTGTTTGTTTCCCAGTCAGAAATGGAGTTGAATCACATGCAGTTTCTTGTCCTACGAGCAAGACTTGTTTTCCGTTAAGAAGAGTCACTATTGTGCTCCCATTGACGTACACAGTGCAAATAGCACTCGCATCAGTTCCCAGCAAGTACAGTGTATTGGACTTAAGAGAAGCTACTGTTCTTGTCAATTTCCTAAGCAGAGTTGAAGTAGATATGGCACGTGTGTGTAAAAAGAACAGTTCTTTTGTTCTGAGCAAGCTAACTGTTCTGGCCCGATAGGAGAAAGAGTAGTTTAGAAGAGTGCTCTTTTCTCAAAAGCAGTGTGTGTTTCTTGTAAGGCGAGCTCGTGTTTGTTTCCCTGTCAAACTGGAGTTGAATAACATGCACTTTCTGGTCCTGCGAAAAGACTAGTTTTCTGGTAAGAAGAGTCACTAATGCCATCCATTTGCCACACATTGCAAATAGCACTCGGGTCTGTTCCCAGCAAGTACAGTGTATTGGACTGAAGAGAAGCTCCTGTTCTTCTCAGTTTCCAAGGCAGAGTTGAAGTAGATATGGCCCGTGTGTGTAGGAAGGACAGTTCTTTTGTTCTGAGCAAGCTCACTGTTCTGGCCCTATAGGAAACACAGTAGAGTAGAAGAGTGCTCTTTTCTCAAAAGCAGAGTGTGTTTCTTGTAAGGCGAGCTATTGTTTGTTTCCCTGTCAGAAAGGAAGTTGAATCAGATGCAGTTTCTGGTCCTACGAACCAGATTGTTTTCTGGTAAGAAGATTCACTAATGCGATCCATTTGCCACACAGTACAAATAGCACTCGCGTATGTTCCCAGCAAGTACAGTGTATTGGACTGAAGAGAAGCTCCTGTTCTTTTCAGTTTCCTAGGCAGAGTTGAAGTAGATATGGCCCGTGTGTGTAGGAAGGACAGTTCTTTTGTTCTGAGCAAGCTCACTGTTCTGGCCCTATAGGAGAAAGAGTAGAGTAGAAGAGTGCTCTTTTCTCAAAAGCAGAGTGTGTTTCTTGTAAGGCGAGCTAGTGTTTGTTTCCCTGTCAAACTGGAGTTGAATCACATGCACTTTCTGGTCCTGTGAACAAGACTAGTTTTCTGGTAAGAAGAGTCACTAATGCGATCCATTTGCCACACATTGCAAATAGCACTCGCGACTGTTCCCAGCAAGTACAGTGTATTGGACTGAAGAGAAGCTCCTGTTCTTGTCAGTTTTCTGAACAGAGTTGAAGTAGATATAGCCCGTTTGTAGGAAGCACAGTTCTTTTGTTCTGAGGAAGCTCACTGTTCTGGCCCTATAGGAAACACAGTAGAGTAGAAGAGTGCTCTTTTCTCAAAAGCAGAGTGTGTTTCTTGTAAGGTGAGCTAGTGTTTGTTTCCCAGTGAGATATGCTGGAGTTGAATCACATGCACTTTCTGGTCCTGTGAACAAGACTAGTTTTCTGGTAAGAAGAGTCACTATTGCGATCCAATTGCAACACAGTGCAAATAGCACTCGCATCTGTTCCCAGCAATTACTGTGTATTGGACTGAAGAGAAGCTCCTCTTCTTGTCAGTTTCCTAAGCAGAGTGGATGTAGATATGACCCTTGTGTGTAGGAAGCTAGTTCTTTTATACTGAGCAAGCTCACTGTTCTGGCCCTATAGGAAACACAGTAGAGTAGAAGAGTGCTCTTTACCCAATAGCAGAGTGTGTTTCTTGTAAGGCCAGCTAGTGTTTGTTTCCCAGTCAGAAATGGATTTGAATCACATGCAGTTTCTGGTCCTACGAGCAAGAGTTGTTTTCTGGTAAGTAGAGTCACTATTGCGATCCATTTGCCACACAGTGAAAAGAGCACTCGCGTCTGTTGCCAGCAATACAGTGTATTGGACTGAAGAGAAGCTCCTGTTCTTGTCAGTTTCCTAAGCAGAGTTGAAGTAGGTATGGCCAGTGTGTGTAGTAAGCACAGTTCTTTTGTTCTTACAAGCTTACTGTTCTGGCCTTATAGGAAACACAGTAGAGTAGAAGAGTGCTCTTTTCTCAATAGCAGAGTGTGTTTCTTTGAAGGCAAGCTAGTGTTTGTTTCCCAGTCAGAAATGGACTTGAATCACATGCAGTTTCTTGTCCTACGAGCAAGAGTTGTTTTCTGGTAAGGAGAGTCACTCTTGCGATCCCATTGCCATACAGAGTGCAAGTAGCACTCGCATCTGTTTCCAGCAAGTACAGTGTATTGGACTGAAGACAAGCTCCTGTTCTTGTCAGTTTCCTAAGCAGAGTTGAAGTAGATATGGCCCGAGTGTGTAGGAAGAACAGTTCTTTTGTTCTGAGCAAGCTCACTGTTCTGGCCCTATAGGAAACACAGTAGAGTAGAAGAGTGCTCTTTTCTCAAAAGCAGAGTGTGTTTCTTGTAAAACGAGCTAATGTTTGTTTCTCAGTCAGAAATGGAGTTGAATCACATGCAGTTTCTTGTCCTACGAGCAAGACTTGTTTTCTGTTAAGAAGAGTCACTATTGTGCTCCCATTGCCGTACACACTGCAAATAGCACTCGCGTCTGTTCCCAGCAAGTACAGTGTATTGGACTGAAGAGAAGCTACTGTTCTTGTCAATTTCCTAAGCAGAGTTGAAGTAGATATGGCCCGTGTTTGTAAAAAGAACAGTTCTTTTGTTCTGAGCAAGCTCACTGTTCTAGCCCTATAGGAGAAAGAGTAGAGTAGAAGAGTGCTCTTTTCTCAAAAGCAGAGTGTGTTTCTTATAAGGCGAGCTAGTGTTTGTTTCCCAGTCAGAAATGGAGTTGAATCAGATGCAGTTTCTGGTCCTACGAGCCAGACTTGTTTTCTGGTAAGAAGCGTCACTAATGCGATCGATTTGCCACACTGTGCAAATAGCACTCGCGTCTGTTCCCAGCAAGTACAGTGTATTGGACTGAAGAGAAGCTACTATTCTTGTCAGTTTCCTAAGTAGAGTGGAAATAGATATGGCCCGTGTGTGTAGGAGCACAGTTCTTTTGTTCTGAGCAAGCTCACTGTTCTGGCCCTATAGGAAACACAGTAGAGTAGAAGAGTGCTCTTTTCTCAAAAGCAGTGTGTGTTTCTTGTACTGCGAGCTAGTGTTTGTTTCCCTGTAAGAAATGGAGTTTAATCGCATGCAGTTTCTGGTCCTACGAGCAAGACTTGTTTTCTAGTAAGAAGAGTCACTATTGCGATCCATTTGCCACACAGTGCAAATAGCACTCGCGTCTGTTGCCAACAAGTACAGTGTATTGGACTGAAGAGAAGCTCCTGTTCTTGTCAGTTTCCTAAGCAGAGTTGAAGTAGATATGGCCCGTGTGTGTAGGAAGCACAGTTCTTTTGTTCTCAGCAAGCTCACTGTTCTGGTCTTATAGCAAACACAATAGAGTAGTAGAGTGCTTTGTCTCAAAACCAGAGTGTGTTTCTTGTAAGGCAAGCTAGTGTTTGTTTCCCTGTCAGAAATGGATTTGAATCACATGCAGTTTCTTGTCCTACGAGCAAGAGTTGTTTTCTGGTAAGAAGAGTCACTCTTGCGATCCCATTGCCATACAGAGTGCAAGTAGCACTCGCATCTGTTTCCAGCAAGTACAGTGTATTGGACTGAAGAGAAGCTCCTGTTCTTGTCAGTTTCCTAAGCAGAATTGAAGTAGATAAAGCCCGTGTGTGTAGGAAGAACAGTTCTTTTGTTCTGAGCAAGCTCACTGTTCTGGCCCTATAGGAAACCCAGTAGAGTAGAAGAGTGCTTTTTCTCAAAAGCAGAGTGTGTTTCTTGTAAGGCGAGCTAGTGTTTGTTTCCCTGTCAGAAATGGAGTTGAATCACATGCAGTTTCTGGTCATACGAGCAAGACTTATTTTCTGGTAAGAAGAGTCACTATTGCGATCCATTTGCCACACAGTGTAAAGAGCACTCGCGTCTGTTGCCAGCAATACAGTGTATTGGACTGAAGAGAAGCTCCTGTTCTTGTCAGTTTCCTAAGCAGAGTTGAAGTAGGTATGGCCCGTGTGTGTAGTAAGCACAGTTCTTTTGTTCTGAGCAAGCTCACTGTTCTGGCCTATAGGAAACACAGTAGAGTAGAAGAGTGCTCTTTTCTCAATAGCAGAGTGTGTTTCTTTGAAGGCGAGCTAGTGTTTGTTTCCCAGTCAGAAATGGACTTGAATCACATGCAGTTTCTTGTCCTACGAGCAAGAGTTGTTTTCTGGTAAGAAGAGTCACTCTTGCGATCCCATTTCCATACAGAGTGCAAGTAGCACTCGCATCTGTTTCCAGCAAGTACAGTGTATTGGACTGAAGAGAAGCTCCTGTTCCTGTCAGTTTCCTAAGCAGAGTTGAAGTAGATATGGCCCGAGTGTGTAGGAAGAACAGTTCTTTTGTTCTGAGCAAGCTCACTGTTCTGGCCCTATAGGAAACACAGTAGAGTAGAAGAGTGCTCTTTACCCAATAGCAGAGTGTGTTTCTTGTAAGGCCAGCTAGTGTTTGTTTCCCAGTCAGAAATGGATTTGAATCACATGCAGTTTCTGGTCCTACGAGCAAGAGTTGTTTTCTGGTAAGTAGAGTCACTATTGCGATCCATTTGCCACACAGTGCAAATAGCACTCGCGTCTGTTGCCAGCAATACAGTGTATTGGACTGAAGAGAAGCTCCTGTTCTTGTCAGTATCCTAAGCAGATTTGAAGTAGGTATGGCCCGTGTGTGTATAAGCACAGTTCTTTTGTTCTGAGCAAGCTCACTGTTCTGGCCTTATAGGAAAAACAGTAGAGTAGAAGAGTGCTCTTTTCTCAATAGTAGAGTGTGTTTCTTTGAAGGCGAGCTAGTGTTTGTTTCTCAGTCAGAAATGGACTTGAATCACATGCAGTTTCTTGTCCTACGAGCAAGAGTTGTTTTCTGGTAAGAAGAGTCACTCTTGCGATCCCATTGCCATACAGAGTGCAAGTAGCACTCCCATCTGTTTCCAGCAAGTACAGTGTATTGGACTGAAGAGAAGCTCCTGTTCTTGTCAGTTTCCTAAGCAGAGTTGAAGTAGATATGGCCCGAGTGTGTAGGAAGAACAGTTCTTTTGTTCTCAGCAAGCTCACTGTTCTGGCCCTTTAGGAAACACAGTAGAGTAGAAGAGTGCTCTTTTCTCAAAAGCAGAGTGTGTTTCTTGTAAGGCGAGCTAGAGTTTGTTTCCCATTCAGAAATGGAGTTGAATCACAAGCACTTTCTGGTCCTACGAACAAGACTAGTTTTCTGGTAAGAAGAGTCACTAATGCGATCCATTTGCCACACATTGCAAATAGCACTCGCGTCTGTTCCCAGCAAGTACGGTGTATTGGACTGAAGAGAAGCTCCTGTTCTTGTCAGTTTCCTAAGCAGAGTTGAAGTAGATATGGCCCGTGTGTGTAGGAAGCACAGTTCTTTTGTTCTGAGGAATCTCACTGTTCTGGCCCTATAGGAAACACAGTAGAGTAGAAGAGTGCTCTTTTCTCAAAAGCAGAGTGTGTTTCTTGTAAGGCGAGCTAGTGTTTGTTTCCCAGTCAGAAATGGAGTTGAATCACATGCAGTTTCTGGTCCTACGAGCAAGAGTTGTTTTCTGGTAAGTAGAGTCACTATTGCGATCCATTTGCCACACAGTGCAAATAGCACTCGCATCAGTTCCCAGCAAGTACTGTGTATTGGACTGAAGAGAAGCTCCTGTTTTTTTCAGTTTCCAAAGCAGAGTGGAAATAGATATGGCCTGTGTGTGTAGGAAGCACAGTTCTTTTGTTCTGAGCAAGCTCACTGTTCTGGCCCTCTAGGAAACACAGTAGAGTAGAAGAGTGCTCTTTTCTCAAAAGCAGAGTGGTTTCTTGTAAGGCGAGCTAGTGTTTGTTTCCCAGTCAGAAATGGAGTTGAATCACATGCAGTTTCTTGTCCTACGAGCAAGACTTCTTTTCCGTTTAGAAGAGTCACTATTGTGCTCCCATTGCCGTACACAGTGCAAATAGCACTTGCGTCTGTTCCCAGCAAGTACAGTGTATTGGACTGAAGAGAAGCTACTGTTCTTGTCAATTTCCTAAGCAGAGTTGAAGTAGATATGGCCCGTGTGTGTAAAAAGAACAGTTCTTTTGTTCTGAGCAAGCTCACTGTTCTGGCCCTATAGGAGAAAGAGTAGTGTAGAAGAGTGCTCTTTTCTCAAAAGCAGAGTGTGTTTCTTGTAAGGCGAGCTAGTGTTTGTTTCCCTGTCAAACTGGAGTTGATTCACATGCACTTTCTGGTCCTACGAACAAGACTAGTTTTCTGGTAAGAAGAGTCACTAATGCGATCCATTTGCCCTACATTGCAAATAGCACTCGCGTCTGTTCCCTGTACGTACAGTGTATTGGACTGAAGAGAAGCTCCTGTTCTTGTCAGTTTCCTAAGCAGAGTTGAAGTAGATATGGCCTGTGTGTGTAGGAAGAACAGTTCTTTTGTTCTGAGCAAGTTCACTGTTCTGGCCCTATAGGAAACACAGTAGAGTAGAAGAGTGCTCTTTTCTCAAAAGCAGAGTGTGTTTCTTGTAAGGCGAGCTAGTGTTTGTTTCCCAGTCAGAAATGGAGTTGAATCACATGCAGTTTCTAGTCCTACGAGCAAGATTTGTTTTCTTGTAAGTAGAGTCACTATTGCGATCCAATTGCAACACAGTGCAAATAGCACTCGCATCTGTTCCCAGCAAGTACTGTGTATTGGACTGAAGAGAAGCTCCTCTTCTTGTCAGTTTCCTAAGCAGAGTGGATGTAGATATGACCCTTGTGTGTAGGAAGCTAGTTCTTTTATGCTGAGCAAGCTCACTGTTCTGGCCCTATAGGAAACACAGTAGAGTAGAAGAGTGCTCTTTACCCAATAGCAGAGTGTGTTTCTTGTAAGGCGAGCTAGTGTTTGTTTCCCAGTCAGAAATGGATTTGAATCACATGCAGTTTCTGGTCCTACGAGCAAGAGTTGTTTTCTGGTAAGTAGAGTCACTATTGCGATCCATTTGCCACACAGTGCAAATAGCACTCGCGTCTGTTGCCAGCAATACAGTGTATTGGACTGAAGAGAAGCTCCTGTTCTTGTCAGTATCCTAAGCAGATTTGAAGTAGGTATGGCCCGTGTGTGTATAAGCACAGTTCTTTTGTTCTGAGCAAGCTCACTGTTCTGGCCTTATAGGAAAAACAGTAGAGTAGAAGAGTGCTCTTTTCTCAATAGTAGAGTGTGTTTCTTTGAAGGCGAGCTAGTGTTTGTTTCTCAGTCAGAAATGGACTTGAATCACATGCAGTTTCTTGTCCTACGAGCAAGAGTTGTTTTCTGGTAAGAAGAGTCACTCTTGCGATCCCATTGCCATACAGAGTGCAAGTAGCACTCGCATCTGTTTCCAGCAAGTACAGTGTATTGGACTGAAGAGAAGCTCCTGTTCTTGTCAGTTTCCTAAGCAGAGTTGAAGTAGATATGGCCCGAGTGTGTAGGAAGAACAGTTCTTTTGTTCTCAGCAAGCTCACTGTTCTGGCCCTTTAGGAAACACAGTAGAGTAGAAGAGTGCTCTTTTCTCAAAAGCAGAGTGTGTTTCTTGTAAGGCGAGCTAGTGTTTGTTACCCATTCAGAAATGGAGTTGAATCACAAGCACTTTCTGGTCCTACGAACAAGACTAGTTTTCTGGTAAGAAGAGTCACTAATGCGATCCATTTGCCACACATTGCAAATAGCACTCGCGTCTGTTCCCAGCAAGTACGGTGTATTGGACTGAAGAGAAGCTCCTGTTCTTGTCAGTTTCCTAAGCAGAGTTGAAGTAGATATGGCCCGTGTGTGTAGGAAGCACAGTTCTTTTGTTCTGAGGAATCTCACTGTTCTGGCCCTATAGGAAACACAGTAGAGTAGAAGAGTGCTCTTTTCTCAAAAGCAGAGTGTGTTTCTTGTAAGGCGAGCTAGTGTTTGTTTCCCAGTCAGAAATGGAGTTGAATCACATGCAGTTTCTGGTCCTACGAGCAAGAGTTGTTTTCTGGTAAGTAGAGTCACTATTGCGATCCATTTGCCACACAGTGCAAATAGCACTCGCATCAGTTCCCAGCAAGTACTGTGTATTGGACTGAAGAGAAGCTCCTGTTTTTTTCAGTTTCCAAAGCAGAGTGGAAATAGATATGGCCTGTGTGTGTAGGAAGCACAGTTCTTTTGTTCTGAGCAAGCTCACTGTTCTGGCCCTCTAGGAAACACAGTAGAGTAGAAGAGTGCTCTTTTCTCATAAGCAGAGTGGTTTCTTGTAAGGCGAGCTAGTGTTTGTTTCCCAGTCAGAAATGGAGTTGAATCACATGCAGTTTCTTGTCCTACGAGCAAGACTTCTTTTCCGTTTAGAAGAGTCACTATTGTGCTCCCATTGCCGTACACAGTACAAATAGCACTTGCGTCTGTTCCCAGCAAGTACAGTGTATTGGACTGAAGAGAAGATACTGTTCTTGTCAATTTCCTAAGCAGAGTTGAAGTAGATATGGCCCGTGTGTGTAAAAAGAACAGTTCTTTTGTTCTGAGCAAGCTCACTGTTCTGGCCCTATAGGAGAAAGTGTAGTGTAGAAGAGTGCTCTTTTCTCAAAAGCAGAGTGTGTTTCTTGTAAGGCGAGCTAGTGTTTGTTTCCCTGTCAAACTGGAGTTGATTCACATGCACTTTCTGGTCCTACGAACAAGACTAGTTTTCTGGTAAGAAGAGTCACTAATGCGATCCATTTGCCCTACATTGCAAATAGCACTCGCGTCTGTTCCCAGTACGTACAGTGTATTGGACTGAAGAGAAGCTCCTGTTCTTGTCAGTTTCCTAAGCAGAGTTGAAGTAGATATGGCCTGTGGGTGTAGGAAGAACAGTTCTTTTGTTCTGAGCAAGTTCACTGTTCTGGCCCTATAGGAAACACAGTAGAGTAGAAGAGTGCTCTTTTCTCAAAAGCAGAGTGTGTTTCTTGTAAGGCGAGCTAGTGTTTGTTTCCCAGTCAGAAATGGAGTTGAATCACATGCAGTTTCTAGTCCTACGAGCAAGAGTTGTTTTCTTGTAAGTAGAGTCACTATTGCGATCCAATTGCAACACAGTGCAAATAGCACTCGCATCTGTTCCCAGCAAGTACTGTGTATTGGACTGAAGAGAAGCTCCTCTTCTTGTCAGTTTCCTAAGCAGAGTGGATGTAGATATGACCCTTGTGTGTAGGAAGCTAGTTCTTTTATGCTGAGCAAGCTCACTGTTCTGGCCCTATAGGAAACACAGTAGAGTAGAAGAGTGCTCTTTACCCAATAGCAGAGTGTGTTTCTTGTAAGGCCAGCTAGTGTTTGTTTCCCAGTCAGAAATGGATTTGAATCACATGCAGTTTCTGGTCCTACGAGCAAGAGTTGTTTTCTGGTAAGTAGAGTCACTATTGCGATCCATTTGCCACACAGTGCAAATAGCACTCGCGTCTGTTGCCAGCAATACAGTGTATTGGACTGAAGAGAAGCTCCTGTTCTTGTCAGTATCCTAAGCAGATTTGAAGTAGGTATGGCCCGTGTGTGTATAAGCACAGTTCTTTTGTTCTGAGCAAGCTCACTGTTCTGGCCTTATAGGAAAAACAGTAGAGTAGAAGAGTGCTCTTTTCTCAATAGTAGAGTGTGTTTCTTTGAAGGCGAGCTAGTGTTTGTTTCTCAGTCAGAAATGGACTTGAATCACATGCAGTTTCTTGTCCTACGAGCAAGAGTTGTTTTCTGGTAAGAAGAGTCACTCTTGCGATCCCATTGCCATACAGAGTGCAAGTAGCCCTCGCATCTGTTTCCAGCAAGTACAGTGTATTGGACTGAAGAGAAGCTCCTGTTCTTGTCAGTTTCCTAAGCAGAGTTGAAGTAGATATGGCCCCAGTGTGTAGGAAGAACAGTTCTTTTGTTCTGCGCAAGCTCACTGTTCTGGCCCTTTAGGAAACACAGTAGAGTAGAAGAGTGCTCTTTTCTCAAAAGCAGAGTGTGTTTCTTGTAAGGCGAGCTAGTGTTTGTTACCCATTCAGAAATGGAGTTGAATCACAAGCACTTTCTGGTCCTACGAACAAGACTTGTTTTCTGGTAAGAAGAGTCACTAATGCGATCCATTTGCCACACATTGCAAATAGCACTCGCGTCTGTTCCCAGCAAGTACGGTGTATTGGACTGAAGAGAAGCTCCTGTTCTTGTCAGTTTCCTAAGCAGAGTTGAAGTAGATATGGCCCGTGTGTGTAGGAAGCACAGTTCTTTTGTTCTGAGCAAGCTCACTGTTCTGGCCCTCTAGGAAACACAGTAGAGTAGAAGAGTGCTCTTTTCTCAAAAGCAGAGTGTGTTTCTTGTAAGGCGAGCTAGTGTTTGTTTCCCAGTCAGAAATGGAGTTGAATCACATGCAGTTTCTGGTCCTACGAGCAAGAGTTGTTTTCTGGTAAGTAGAGTCACTATTGCGATCCATTTGCCACACAGTGCAAATAGCACTCGCATCAGTTCCCAGCAAGTACTGTGTATTGGACTGAAGAGAAGCTCCTGTTTTTTTCAGTTTCCAAAGCAGAGTGGAAATAGATATGGCCTGTGTGTGTAGGAAGCACAGTTCTTTTGTTCTGAGCAAGCTCACTGTTCTGGCCCTCTAGGAAACACAGTAGAGTAGAAGAGTGCTCTTTTCTCAAAAGCAGAGTGGTTTCTTGTAAGGCGAGCTAGTGTTTGTTTCCCAGTCAGAAATGGAGTTGAATCACATGCAGTTTCTTGTCCTACGAGCAAGACTTCTTTTCCGTTTAGAAGAGTCACTATTGTGCTCCCATTGCCGTACACAGTGCAAATAGCACTCGCGTCTGTTCCCAGCAAGTACAGTGTATTGGACTGAAGAGAAGCTACTGTTCTTGTCAATTTCCTAAGCAGAGTTGAAGTAGATATGGCCCGTGTGTGTAAAAAGAACAGTTCTTTTGTTCTGAGCAAGCTCACTGTTCTGGCCCTATAGGAGAAAGAGTAGTGTAGAAGAGTGCTCTTTTCTCAAAAGCAGAGTGTGTTTCTTGTAAGGCGAGCTAGTGTTTGTTTCCCTGTCAAACTGGAGTTGATTCACATGCACTTTCTGGTCCTACGAACAAGACTAGTTTTCTGGTAAGAAGAGTCACTAATGCGATCCATTTGCCCTACATTGCAAATAGCACTCGCGTCTGTTCCCAGTACGTACAGTGTATTGGACTGAAGAGAAGCTCCTGTTCTTGTCAGTTTCCTAAGCAGAGTTGAAGTAGATATGGCCTGTGTGTGTAGGAAGAACAGTTCTTTTGTTCTGAGCAAGTTCACTGTTCTGGCCCTATAGGAAACACAGTAGAGTAGAAGAGTGCTCTTTTCTCAAAAGCAGAGTGTGTTTCTTGTAAGGCGAGCTAGTGTTTGTTTCCCAGTCAGAAATGGAGTTGAATCACATGCAGTTTCTAGTCCTATGAGCAAGAGTTGTTTTCTTGTAAGTAGAGTCACTATTGCGATCCAATTGCAACACAGTGCAAATAACACTCGCATCTGTTCCCAGCAAGTACTGTGTATTGGACTGAAGAGAAGCTCCTCTTCTTGTCAGTTTCCTAAGCAGAGTGGATGTAGATATGACCCTTGTGTGTAGGAAGCTAGTTCTTTTATGCTGAGCAAGCTCACTGTTCTGGCCCTATAGGAAACACAGTAGAGTAGAAGAGTGCTCTTTACCCAATAGCAGAGTGTGTTTCTTGTAAGGCCAGCTAGTGTTTGTTTCCCAGTCAGAAATGGATTTGAATCACATGCAGTTTCTGGTCCTACGAGCAAGAGTTGTTTTCTGGTAAGTAGAGTCACTATTGCGATCCATTTGCCACACAGTGCAAATAGCACTCGCGTCTGTTGCCAGCAATACAGTGTATTGGACTGAAGAGAAGCTCCTGTTCTTGTCAGTTTCCTAAGCAGAGTTGAAGTAGGTATGGCCGTGTGTGTAGTAAGCACAGTTCTTTTGTTCTGACAAGCTCAATGTTCTGGCCTTATAGGAAACACAGTAGAGTAGAAGAGTGCTCTTTTCTCAATAGCAGAGTGTGTTTCTTTGAAGGCAAGCTAGTGTTTGTTTCCCAGTCAGAAATGGAGTTGAATCACATGCAGTTTCTTGTCCTACGAGCAAGAGTTGTTTTCTGGTAAGAAGAGTCACTCTTGCGATCCCATTGCCATACAGAGTGCAAGTAGCACTCGCATCTGTTTCCAGCAAGTACAGTGTATTGGACTGAAGACAAGCTCCTGTTCTTGTCAGTTTCCTAAGCAGAGTTGAAGTAGATATGGCCCGAGTGTGTAGGAAGAACAGTTCTTTTGTTCTGAGCAAGCTCACTGTTCTGGCCCTATAGGAAACACAGTAGAGTAGAAGAGTGCTCTTTTCTCAAAAGCAGAGTGTTTTTCTTGTAAAACGAGCTAATGTTTGTTTCCCAGTCAGAAATGGAGTTGAATCACATGCAGTTTCTTGTCCTACGAGCAAGACTTGTTTTCCGTTAAGAAGAGTCACTATTGTGCTCCCATTGCCGTACACACTGCAAATAGCACTCGCGTCTGTTCCCAGCAAGTACAGTGTATTGGACTGAAGAGAAGCTACTGTTCTTGTCAATTTCCTAAGCAGAGTTGAAGTAGATATGGCCCGTGTTTGTAAAAAGAACAGTTCTTTTGTTCTGAGCAAGCTCACTGTTCTAGCCCTATAGGAGAAAGAGTAGAGTAGAAGAGTGCTCTTTTCTCAAAAGCAGAGTGTGTTTCTTATAAGGCGAGCTAGTGTTTGTTTCCCAGTCAGAAATGGAGTTGAATCAGATGCAGTTTCTGGTCCTACGAGCCAGACTTGTTTTCTGGTAAGAAGCGTCACTAATGCGATCGATTTGCCACACTGTGCAAATAGCACTCGCGTCTGTTCCCAGCAAGTACAGTGTATTGGACTGAAGAGAAGCTACTATTCTTGTCAGTTTCCTAAGTAGAGTGGAAATAGATATGGCCCGTGTGTGTAGGAGCACAGTTCTTTTGTTCTGAGCAAGCTCACTGTTCTGGCCCTATAGGAAACACAGTAGAGTAGAAGAGTGCTCTTTTCTCAAAAGCAGTGTGTGTTTCTTGTACTGCGAGCTAGTGTTTGTTTCCCTGTAAGAAATGGAGTTTAATCGCATGCAGTTTCTGGTCCTACGAGCAAGACTTGTTTTCTAGTAAGAAGAGTCACTATTGCGATCCATTTGCCACACAGTGCAAATAGCACTCGCGTCTGTTGCCAACAAGTACAGTGTATTGAACTGAAGAGAAGCTCCTGTTCTTGTCAGTTTCCTAAGCAGAGTTGAAGTAGATATGGCCCGTGTGTGTAGGAAGCACAGTTCTTTTGTTCTCAGCAAGCTCACTGTTCTGGTCTTATAGGAAACACAATAGAGTAGTAGAGTGCTTTGTCTCAAAACCAGAGTGTGTTTCTTGTAAGGCAAGCTAGTGTTTGTTTCCCTGTCAGAAATGGATTTGAATCACATGCAGTTTCTTGTCCTACGAGCAAGAGTTGTTTTCTGGAAAGAAGAGTCACTCTTGCGATCCCATTGCCATACAGAGTGCAAGTAGCACTCGCATCTGTTTCCAGCAAGTACAGTGTATTGGACTGAAGAGAAGCTCCTGTTCTTGTCAGTTTCCTAAGCAGAGTTGAAGTAGATAAAGCCCGTGTGTGTAGGAAGAACAGTTCTTTTGTTCTGAGCAAGCTCACTGTTCTGGCCCTATAGGAAACCCAGTAGAGTAGAAGAGTGCTTTTTCTCAAAAGCAGAGTGTGTTTCTTGTAAGGCGAGCTAGTGTTTGTTTCCCTGTCAGAAATGGAGTTGAATCACATGCAGTTTCTGGTCCTACGAGCAAGACTTATTTTCTGGTAAGAAGAGTCACTATTGCGATCCATTTGCCACACAGTGTAAATAGCACTCGCGTCTGTTGCCAGCAATACAGTGTATTGGACTGAAGAGAAGCTCCTGTTCTTGTCAGTTTCCTAAGCAGAGTTGAAGTAGGTATGGCCCGTGTGTGTAGTAAGCACAGTTCTTTTGTTCTGAGCAAGCTCATTGTTCTGGCCTATAGGAAACACAGTAGAGTAGAAGAGTGCTCTTTTCTCAATAGCAGAGTGTGTTTCTTTGAAGGCGAGCTAGTGTTTGTTTCCCAGTCAGAAATGGACTTGAATCACATGCAGTTTCTTGTCCTACGAGCAAGAGTTGTTTTCTGGTAAGAAGAGTCACTCTTGCGATCCCATTTCCATACAGAGTGCAAGTAGCACTCGCATCTGTTTCCAGCAAGTACAGTGTATTGGACTGAAGAGAAGCTCCTGTTCCTGTCAGTTTCCTAAGCAGAGTTGAAGTAGATATGGCCCGAGTGTGTAGGAAGAACAGTTCTTTTGTTCTGAGCAAGCTCACTGTTCTGGCCCTATAGGAAACACAGTAGAGTAGAAGAGTGCTCTTTACCCAATAGCAGAGTGTGTTTCTTGTAAGGCCAGCTAGTGTTTGTTTCCCAGTCAGAAATGGATTTGAATCACATGCAGTTTCTGGTCCTACGAGCAAGAGTTGTTTTCTGGTAAGTAGAGTCACTATTGCGATCCATTTGCCACACAGTGCAAATAGCACTCGCGTCTGTTGCCAGCAATACAGTGTATTGGACTGAAGAGAAGCTCCTGTTCTTGTCAGTATCCTAAGCAGATTTGAAGTAGGTATGGCCCGTGTGTGTATAAGCACAGTTCTTTTGTTCTGAGCAAGCTCACTGTTCTGGCCTTATAGGAAAAACAGTAGAGTAGAAGAGTGCTCTTTTCTCAATAGTAGAGTGTGTTTCTTTGAAGGCGAGCTAGTGTTTGTTTCTCAGTCAGAAATGGACTTGAATCACATGCAGTTTCTTGTCCTACGAGCAAGAGTTGTTTTCTGGTAAGAAGAGTCACTCTTGCGATCCCATTGCCATACAGAGTGCAAGTAGCACTCGCATCTGTTTCCAGCAAGTACAGTGTATTGGACTGAAGAGAAGCTCCTGTTCTTGTCAGTTTCCTAAGCAGAGTTGAAGTAGATATGGCCCGAGTGTGTAGGAAGAACAGTTCTTTTGTTCTGAGCAAGCTCACTGTTCTGGCCCTTTAGGAAACACAGTAGAGTAGAAGAGTGCTCTTTTCTCAAAAGCAGAGTTTGTTTCTTGTAAGGCGAGCTAGTGTTTGTTACCCATTCAGAAATGGAGTTGAATCACAAGCACTTTCTGGTCCTACGAACAAGACTAGTTTTCTGGTAAGAAGAGTCACTAATGCGATCCATTTGCCACACATTGCAAATAGCACTCGCGTCTGTTCCCAGCAAGTACGGTGTATTGGACTGAAGAGAAGCTCCTGTTCTTGTCAGTTTCCTAAGCAGAGTTGAAGTAGATATGGCCCGTGTGTGTAGGAAGCACAGTTCTTTTGTTCTGAGGAATCTCACTGTTCTGGCCCTATAGGAAACACAGTAGAGTAGAAGAGTGCTCTTTTCTCAAAAGCAGAGTGTGTTTCTTGTAAGGCGAGCTAGTGTTTGTTTCCCAGTCAGAAATGGAGTTGAATCACATGCAGTTTCTGGTCCTACGAGCAAGAGTTGTTTTCTGGTAAGTAGAGTCACTATTGCGATCCATTTGCCACACAGTGCAAATAGCACTCGCATCAGTTCCCAGCAAGTACTGTGTATTGGACTGAAGAGAAGCTCCTGTTTTTTTCAGTTTCCAAAGCAGAGTGGAAATAGATATGGCCTGTGTGTGTAGGAAGCACAGTTCTTTTGTTCTGAGCAAGCTCACTGTTCTGGCCCTATAGGAAACACAGTAGAGTAGAATAGTGCTCTTTTCTCAAAAGCAGAGTGGTTTCTTGTAAGGCGAGCTAGTGTTTGTTTCCCAGTCAGAAATGGAGTTGAATCACAAGCAGTTTCTTGTCCTACGAGCAAGACTTCTTTTCCGTTTAGAAGAGTCACTATTGTGCTCCCATTGCCGTACACAGTGCAAATAGCACTTGCGTCTGTTCCCAGCAAGTACAGTGTATTGGACTGAAGAGAAGCTACTGTTCTTGTCAATTTCCTAAGCAGAGTTGAAGTAGATATGGCCCGTGTGTGTAAAAAGAACAGTTCTTTTGTTCTGAGCAAGCTCACTGTTCTGGCCCTATAGGAGAAAGAGTAGTGTAGAAGAGTGCTCTTTTCTCAAAAGCAGAGTGTGTTTCTTGTAAGGCGAGCTAGTGTTTGTTTCCCTGTCAAACTGGAGTTGATTCACATGCACTTTCTGGTCCTACGAACAAGACTAGTTTTCTGGTAAGAAGAGTCACTAATGCGATCCATTTGCCCTACATTGCAAATAGCACTCGCGTCTGTTCCCAGTACGTACAGTGTATTGGACTGAAGAGAAGCTCCTGTTCTTGTCAGTTTCCTAAGCAGAGTTGAAGTAGATATGGCCTGTGTGTGTAGGAAGAACAGTTCTTTTGTTCTGAGCAAGTTCACTGTTCTGGCCCTATAGGAAACACAGTAGAGTAGAAGAGTGCTCTTTTCTCAAAAGCAGAGTGTGTTTCTTGTAAGGCGAGCTAGTGTTTGTTTCCCAGTCAGAAATGGAGTTGAATCACATGCAGTTTCTAGTCCTATGAGCAAGAGTTGTTTTCTTGTAAGTAGAGTCACTATTGCGATCCAATTGCAACACAGTGCAAATAGCACTCGCATCTGTTCCCAGCAAGTACTGTGTATTGGACTGAAGAGAAGCTCCTCTTCTTGTCAGTTTCCTAAGCAGAGTGGATGTAGATATGACCCTTGTGTGTAGGAAGCTAGTTCTTTTATGCTGAGCAAGCTCACTGTTCTGGCCCTATAGGAAACACAGTAAAGTAGAAGAGTGCTCTTTACCCAATAGCAGAGTGTGTTTCTTGTAAGGCCAGCTAGTGTTTGTTTCCCAGTCAGAAATGGATTTGAATCACATGCAGTTTCTGGTCCTACGAGCAAGAGTTGTTTTCTGGTAAGTAGAGTCACTATTGCGATCCATTTGCCACACAGTGCAAATAGCACTCGCGTCTGTTGCCAGCAATACAGTGTATTGGACTGAAGAGAAGCTCCTGTTCTTGTCAGTTTCCTAAGCAGAGTTGAAGTAGGTATGGCCAGTGTGTGTAGTAAGCACAGTTCTTTTGTTCTTACAAGCTTAGTGTTCTGGCCTTATAGGAAACACAGTAGAGTAGAAGAGTGCTCTTTTCTCAATAGCAGAGTGTGTTTCTTTGAAGGCAAGCTAGTGTTTGTTTCCCAGTCAGAAATGGAGTTGAATCACATGCAGTTTCTTGTCCTACGAGCAAGAGTTGTTTTCTGGTAAGGAGAGTCACTCTTGCGATCCCATTGCCATACAGAGTGCAAGTAGCACTCGCATCTGTTTCCAGCAAGTACAGTGTATTGGACTGAAGACAAGCTCCTGTTCTTGTCAGTTTCCTAAGCAGAATTGAAGTAGATATGGCCCGAGTGTGTAGGAAGAACAGTTCTTTTGTTCTGAGCAAGCTCACTGTTCTGGCCCTATAGGAAACACAGTAGAGTAGAAGAGTGCTCTTTTCTCAAAAGCAGAGTGTGTTTCTTGTAAAACGAGCTAATGTTTGTTTCCCAGTCAGAAATGGAGTTGAATCACATGCAGTTTCTTGTCCTACGAGCAAGACTTGTTTTCTGTTAAGAAGAGTCACTATTGTGCTCCCATTGCCGTACACACTGCAAATAGCACTCGCGTCTGTTCCCAGCAAGTACAGTGTATTGGCCTGAAGAGAAGCTACTGTTCTTGTCAATTTCCTAAGCAGAGTTGAAGTAGATATGGCCCGTGTTTGTAAAAAGAACAGTTCTTTTGTTCTGAGCAAGCTCACTGTTCTAGCCCTATAGGAGAAAGAGTAGAGTAGAAGAGTGCTCTTTTCTCAAAAGCAGAGTGTGTTTCTTATAAGGCGAGCTAGTGTTTGTTTCCCAGTCAGAAATGGAGTTGAATCAGATGCAGTTTCTGGTCCTACGAGCCAGACTTGTTTTCTGGTAAGAAGCGTCACTAATGCGATCGATTTGCCACACTGTGCAAATAGCACTCGCGTCTGTTCCCAGCAAGTACAGTGTATTGGACTGAAGAGAAGCTACTATTCTTGTCAGTTTCCTAAGTAGAGTGGAAATAGATATGGCCCGTGTGTGTAGGAGCACAGTTCTTTTTTTCTGAGCAAGCTCACTGTTCTGGCCCTACAGGAAACACAGTAGAGTAGAAGAGTGCTCTTTTCTCAAAAGCAGTGTGTGTTTCTTGTACTGCGAGCTAGTGTTTGTTTCCCTGTAAGAAATGGAGTTTAATCGCATGCAGTTTCTGGTCCTACGAGCAAGACTTGTTTTCTAGTAAGAAGAGTCACTATTGCGATCCATTTGCCACACAGTGCAAATAGCACTCGCGTCTGTTGCCAACAAGTACAGTGTATTGGACTGAAGAGAAGCTCCTGTTCTTGTCAGTTTCCTAAGCAGAGTTGAAGTAGATATGGCCCGTGTGTGTAGGAAGCACAGTTCTTTTGTTCTCAGCAAGCTCATTGTTCTGGTCTTATAGGAAACACAATAGAGTAGTAGAGTGCTTTGTCTCAAAACCAGAGTGTGTTTCTTGTAAGGCAAGCTAGTGTTTGTTTCCCTGTCAGAAATGGATTTGAATCACATGCAGTTTCTTGTCCTACGAGCAAGAGTTGTTTTCTGGTAAGAAGAGTCACTCTTGCGATCCCATTGCCATACAGAGTGCAAGTAGCACTCGCATCTGTTTCCAGCAAGTACAGTGTATTGGACTGAAGAGAAGCTCCTGTTCTTGTCAGTTTCCTAAGCAGAATTGAAGTAGATAAAGCACGTGTGTGTAGGAAGAACAGTTCTTTTGTTCTGAGCAAGCTCACTGTTCTGGCCCTATAGGAAACCCAGTAGAGTAGAAGAGTGCTTTTTCTCAAAAGCAGAGTGTGTTTCTTGTAAGGCGAGCTAGTGTTTGTTTCCCAGTCAGAAATGGAGTTGAATCACATGCAGTTTCTGGTCCTACGAGCAAGACTTATTTTCTGGTAAGAAGAGTCACTATTGCAATCCATTTGCCACACAGTGTAAATAGCACTCGCGTCTGTTGCCAGCAATACAGTGTATTGGACTGAAGAGAAGCTCCTGTTCTTGTCAGTTTCCTAAGCAGAGTTGAAGTAGGTATGGCCTGTGTGTGTAGTAAGCACAGTTCTTTTGTTCTGAGCAAGCTCACTGTTCTGGCCTATAGGAAACACAGTAGAGTAGAAGAGTGCTCTTTTCTCAATAGCAGAGTGTGTTTCTTTGAAGGCGAGCTAGTGTTTGTTTCCCAGTCAGAAATGGACTTGAATCACATGCAGTTTCTTGTCCTACGAGCAAGAGTTGTTTTCTGGTAAGAAGAGTCACTCTTGCGATCCCATTTCCATACAGAGTGCAAGTAGCACTCGCATCTGTTTCCAGCAAGTACAGTGTATTGGACTGAAGAGAAGCTCCTGTTCCTGTCAGTTTCCTAAGCAGAGTTGAAGTAGATATGGCCCGAGTGTGTAGGAAGAACAGTTCTTTTGTTCTGAGCAAGCTCACTGTTCTGGCCCTATAGGAAACACAGTAGAGTAGAAGAGTGCTCTTTACCCAATAGCAGAGTGTGTTTCTTGTAAGGCCAGCTAGTGTTTGTTTCCCAGTCAGAAATGGATTTGAATCACATGCAGTTTCTGGTCCTACGAGCAAGAGTTGTTTTCTGGTAAGTAGAGTCACTATTGCGATCCATTTGCCACACAGTGCAAATAGCACTCGCGTCTGTTGCCAGCAATACAGTGTATTGGACTGAAGAGAAGCTCCTGTTCTTGTCAGTATCCTAAGCAGATTTGAAGTAGGTATGGCCCGTGTGTGTATAAGCACAGTTCTTTTGTTCTGAGCAAGCTCACTGTTCTGGCCTTATAGGAAAAACAGTAGAGTAGAAGAGTGCTCTTTTCTCAATAGTAGAGTGTGTTTCTTTGAAGGCGAGCTAGTGTTTGTTTCTCAGTCAGAAATGGACTTGAATCACATGCAGTTTCTTGTCCTACGAGCAAGAGTTGTTTTCTGGTAAGAAGAGTCACTCTTGCGATCCCATTGCCATACAGAGTGCAAGTAGCACTCGCATCTGTTTCCAGCAAGTACAGTGTATTGGACTGAAGAGAAGCTCCTGTTCTTGTCAGTTTCCTAAGCAGAGTTGAAGTAGATATGGCCCGAGTGTGTAGGAAGAACAGTTCTTTTGTTCTGAGCAAGCTCACTGTTCTGGCCCTTTAGGAAACACAGTAGAGTAGAAGAGTGCTCTTTTCTCAAAAGCAGAGTGTGTTTCTTGTAAGGCGAGCTAGAGTTTGTTTCCCATTCAGAAATGGAGTTGAATCACAAGCACTTTCTGGTCCTACGAACAAGACTAGTTTTCTGGTAAGAAGAGTCACTAATGCGATCCATTTGCCACACATTGCAAATAGCACTCGCGTCTGTTCCCAGCAAGTACGGTGTATTGGACTGAAGAGAAGCTCCTGTTCTTGTCAGTTTCCTAAGCAGAGTTGAAGTAGATATGGCCCGTGTGTGTAGGAAGCACAGTTCTTTTGTTCTGAGGAATCTCACTGTTCTGGCCCTATAGGAAACACAGTAGAGTAGAAGAGTGCTCTTTTCTCAAAAGCAGAGTGTGTTTCTTGTAAGGCGAGCTAGTGTTTGTTTCCCAGTCAGAAATGGAGTTGAATCACATGCAGTTTCTGGTCCTACGAGCAAGAGTTGTTTTCTGGTAAGTAGAGTCACTATTGCGATCCATTTGCCACACAGTGCAAATAGCACTCGCATCAGTTCCCAGCAAGTACTGTGTATTGGACTGAAGAGAAGCTCCTGTTTTTTTCAGTTTCCAAAGCAGAGTGGAAATAGATATGGCCTGTGTGTGTAGGAAGCACAGTTCTTTTGTTCTGAGCAAGCTCACTGTTCTGGCCCTCTAGGAAACACAGTAGAGTAGAAGAGTGCTCTTTTCTCAAAAGCAGAGTGGTTTCTTGTAAGGCGAGCTAGTGTTTGTTTCCCAGTCAGAAATGGAGTTGAATCACATGCAGTTTCTTGTCCTACGAGCAAGACTTCTTTTCCGTTTAGAAGAGTCACTATTGTGCTCCCATTGCCGTACACAGTGCAAATAGCACTTGCGTCTGTTCCCAGCAAGTACAGTGTATTGGACTGAAGAGAAGCTACTGTTCTTGTCAATTTCCTAAGCAGAGTTGAAGTAGATATGGCCCGTGTGTGTAAAAAGAACAGTTCTTTTGTTCTGAGCAAGCTCACTGTTCTGGCCCTATAGGAGAAAGAGTAGTGTAGAAGAGTGCTCTTTTCTCAAAAGCAGAGTGTGTTTCTTGTAAGGCGAGCTAGTGTTTGTTTCCCTGTCAAACTGGAGTTGATTCACATGCACTTTCTGGTCCTACGAACAAGACTAGTTTTCTGGTAAGAAGAGTCACTAATGCGATCCATTTGCCCTACATTGCAAATAGCACTCGCGTCTGTTCCCAGTACGTACAGTGTATTGGACTGAAGAGAAGCTCCTGTTCTTGTCAGTTTCCTAAGCAGAGTTGAAGTAGATATGGCCTGTGTGTGTAGGAAGAACAGTTCTTTTGTTCTGAGCAAGTTCACTGTTCTGGCCCTATAGGAAACACAGTAGAGTAGAAGAGTGCTCTTTTCTCAAAAGCAGAGTGTGTTTCTTGTAAGGCGAGCTAGTGTTTGTTTCCCAGTCAGAAATGGAGTTGAATCACATGCAGTTTCTAGTCCTATGAGCAAGAGTTGTTTTCTTGTAAGTAGAGTCACTATTGCGATCCAATTGCAACACAGTGCAAATAGCACTCGCATCTGTTCCCAGCAAGTACTGTGTATTGGACTGAAGAGAAGCTCCTCTTCTTGTCAGTTTCCTAAGCAGAGTGGATGTAGATATGACCCTTGTGTGTAGGAAGCTAGTTCTTTTATGCTGAGCAAGCTCACTGTTCTGGCCCTATAGGAAACACAGTAGAGTAGAAGAGTGCTCTTTACCCAATAGCAGAGTGTGTTTCTTGTAAGGCCAGCTAGTGTTTGTTTCCCAGTCAGAAATGGATTTGAATCACATGCAGTTTCTGGTCCTACGAGCAAGAGTTGTTTTCTGGTAAGTAGAGTCACTATTGCGATCCATTTGCCACACAGTGCAAATAGCACTCGCGTCTGTTGCCAGCAATACAGTGTATTGGACTGAAGAGAAGCTCCTGTTCTTGTCAGTTTCCTAAGCAGAGTTGAAGTAGGTATGGCCCGTGTGTGTAGTAAGCACAGTTCTTTTGTTCTGACAAGCTCACTGTTCTGGCCTTATAGGAAACACAGTAGAGTAGAAGAGTGCTCTTTTCTCAATAGCAGAGTGTGTTTCTTTGAAGGCAAGCTAGTGTTTGTTTCCCAGTCAGAAATGGAGTTGAATCACATGCAGTTTCTAGTCCTATGAGCAAGAGTTGTTTTCTTGTAAGTAGAGTCACTATTGCGATCCAATTGCAACACAGTGCAAATAGCACTCGCATCTGTTCCCAGCAAGTACTGTGTATTGGACTGAAGAGAAGCTCCTCTTCTTGTCAGTTTCCTAAGCAGAGTGGATGTAGATATGACCCTTGTGTGTAGGAAGCTAGTTCTTTTATGCTGAGCAAGCTCACTGTTCTGGCCCTATAGGAAACACAGTAGAGTAGAAGAGTGCTCTTTACCCAATAGCAGAGTGTGTTTCTTGTAAGGCCAGCTAGTGTTTGTTTCCCAGTCAGAAATGGATTTGAATCACATGCAGTTTCTGGTCCTACGAGCAAGAGTTGTTTTCTGGTAAGTAGAGTCACTATTGCGATCCATTTGCCACACAGTGCAAATAGCACTCGCGTCTGTTGCCAGCAATACAGTGTATTGGACTGAAGAGAAGCTCCTGTTCTTGTCAGTTTCCTAAGCAGAGTTGAAGTAGGTATGGCCCGTGTGTGTAGTAAGCACAGTTCTTTTGTTCTGACAAGCTCACTGTTCTGGCCCTATAGGAAACACAGTAGAGTTGAAGAGTGCTCTTTTCTCAAAAGCAGAGTGTGTTTCTTGTAAAACGAGCTAATGTTTGTTTCCCAGTCAGAAATGGAGTTGAATCACATGCAGTTTCTTGTCCTACGAGCAAGACTTGTTTTCCGTTAAGAAGAGTCACTATTGTGCTCCCATTGCCGTACACACTGCAAATAGCACTCGCGTCTGTTCCCAGCAAGTACAGTGTATTGGACTGAAGAGAAGCTACTGTTCTTGTCCATTTCCTAAGCAGAGTTGAAGTAGATATGGCCCGTGTTTGTAAAAAGAACAGTTCTTTTCTTCTGAGCAAGCTCACTGTTCTAGCCCTATAGGAGAAAGAGTAGAGTAGAAGAGTGCTCTTTTCTCAAAAGCAGAGTGTGTTTCTTATAAGGCGAGCTAGTGTTTGTTTCCCAGTCAGAAATGGAGTTGAATCAGATGCAGTTTCTGGTCCTACGAGCCAGACTTGTTTTCTGGTAAGAAGCGTCACTAATGCGATCGATTTGCCACACTGTGAAAATAGCACTCGCGTCTGTTCCCAGCAAGTACATTGTATTGGACTGAAGAGAAGCTACTATTCTTGTCAGTTTCCTAAGTAGAGTGGAAATAGATATGGCCCGTGTGTGTAGGAGCACAGTTCTTTTGTTCTGAGCAAGCTCACTGTTCTGGCCCTATAGGAAACACAGTAGAGTAGAAGAGTGCTCTTTTCTCAAAAGCAGTGTGTGTTTCTTGTACTGCGAGCTAGTGTTTGTTTCCCTGTAAGAAATGGAGTTTAATCGCATGCAGTTTCTGGTCCTACGAGCAAGACTTGTTTTCTAGTAAGAAGAGTCACTATTGCGATCCATTTGCCACACAGTGCAAATAGCACTCGCGTCTGTTGCCAACAAGTACAGTGTATTGGACTGAAGAGAAGCTCCTGTTCTTGTCAGTTTCCTAAGCAGAGTTGAAGTAGATATGGCCCGTGTGTGTAGGAAGCACAGTTCTTTTGTTCTCAGCAAGCTCACTGTTCTGGTCTTATAGGAAACACAATAGAGTAGTAGAGTGCTTTGTCTCAAAACCAGAGTGTGTTTCTTGTAAGGCAAGCTAGTGTTTGTTTTCCTGTCAGAAATGGATTTGAATCACATGCAGTTTCTTGTCCTACGAGCAAGAGTTGTTTTCTGGTAAGAAGAGTCACTCTTGCGATCCCATTGCCATACAGAGTGCAAGTAGCACTCGCATCTGTTTCCAGCAAGTACAGTGTATTGGACTGAAGAGAAGCTACTATTCTTGTCAGTTTCCTAAGCAGAATTGAAGTAGATAAAGCCCGTGTGTGTAGGAAGAACAGTTCTTTTGTTCTGAGCAAGCTCACTGTTCTGGCCCTATAGGAAACCCAGTAGAGTAGAAGAGTGCTTTTTCTCAAAAGCAGAGTGTGTTTCTTGTAAGGCGAGCTAGTGTTTGTTTCCCTGTCAGAAATGGAGTTGAATCACATGCAGTTTCTGGTCCTACGAGCAAGACTTATTTTCTGGTAAGAAGAGTCACTATTGCGATCCATTTGCCACACAGTGTAAATAGCACTCGCGTCTGTTGCCAGCAATACAGTGTATTGGACTGAAGAGAAGCTCCTGTTCTTGTCAGTTTCCTAAGCAGAGTTGAAGTAGGTTTGGCCCGTGTGTGTAGTAAGCACAGTTCTTTTGTTCTGAGCAAGCTCACTGTTCTGGCCTATAGGAAACACAGTAGAGTAGAAGAGTGCTCTTTTCTCAATAGCAGAGTGTGTTTCTTTGAAGGCGAGCTAGTGTTTGTTTCCCAGTCAGAAATGGACTTGAATCACATGCAGTTTCTTGTCCTACGAGCAAGAGTTGTTTTCTGGTAAGAAGAGTCACTCTTGCGATCCCATTTCCATACAGAGTGCAAGTAGCACTCGCATCTGTTTCCAGCAAGTACAGTGTATTGGACTGAAGAGAAGCTCCTGTTCCTGTCAGTTTCCTAAGCAGAGTTGAAGTAGATATGGCCCGAGTGTGTAGGAAGAACAGTTCTTTTGTTCTGAGCAAGCTCACTGTTCTGGCCCTATAGGAAACACAGTAGAGTAGAAGAGTGCTCTTTACCCAATAGCAGAGTGTGTTTCTTGTAAGGCCAGCTAGTGTTTGTTTCCCAGTCAGAAATGGATTTGAATCACATGCAGTTTCTGGTCCTACGAGCAAGAGTTGTTTTCTGGTAAGTAGAGTCACTATTGCGATCCATTTGCCACACAGTGCAAATAGCACTCGCGTCTGTTGCCAGCAATACAGTGTATTGGACTGAAGAGAAGCTCCTGTTCTTGTCAGTATCCTAAGCAGATTTGAAGTAGGTATGGCCCGTGTGTGTATAAGCACAGTTCTTTTGTTCTGAGCAAGCTCACTGTTCTGGCCTTATAGGAAAAACAGTAGAGTAGAAGAGTGCTCTTTTCTCAATAGTAGAGTGTGTTTCTTTGAAGGCGAGCTAGTGTTTGTTTCTCAGTCAGAAATGGACTTGAATCACATGCAGTTTCTTGTCCTACGAGCAAGAGTTGTTTTCTGGTAAGAAGAGTCACTCTTGCGATCCCATTGCCATACAGAGTGCAAGTAGCACTCGCATCTGTTTCCAGCAAGTACAGTGTATTGGACTGAAGAGAAGCTCCTGTTCTTGTCAGTTTCCTAAGCAGAGTTGAAGTAGATATGGCCCGAGTGTGTAGGAAGAACAGTTCTTTTGTTCTCAGCAAGCTCACTGTTCTGGCCCTTTAGGAAACACAGTAGAGTAGAAGAGTGCTCTTTTCTCAAAAGCAGAGTGTGTTTCTTGTAAGGCGAGCTAGTGTTTGTTACCCATTCAGAAATGGAGTTGAATCACAAGCACTTTCTGGTCCTACGAACAAGACTAGTTTTCTGGTAAGAAGAGTCACTAATGCGATCCATTTGCCACACATTGCAAATAGCACTCGCGTCTGTTCCCAGCAAGTACGGTGTATTGGACTGAAGAGAAGCTCCTGTTCTTGTCAGTTTCCTAAGCAGAGTTGAAGTAGATATGGCCCGTGTGTGTAGGAGGCACAGTTCTTTTGTTCTGAGGAATCTCACTGTTCTGGCCCTATAGGAAACACAGTAGAGTAGAAGAGTGCTCTTTTCTCAAAAGCAGAGTGTGTTTCTTGTAAGGCGAGCTAGTGTTTGTTTCCCAGTCAGAAATGGAGTTGAATCACATGCAGTTTCTGGTCCTACGAGCAAGAGTTGTTTTCTGGTAAGTAGAGTCACTATTGCGATCCATTTGCCACACAGTGCAAATAGCACTCGCATCAGTTCCCAGCAAGTACTGTGTATTGGACTGAAGAGAAGCTCCTGTTTTTTTCAGTTTCCAAAGCAGAGTGGAAATAGATATGGCCTGTGTGTGTAGGAAGCACAGTTCTTTTGTTCTGAGCAAGCTCACTGTTCTGGCCCTCTAGGAAACACAGTAGAGTAGAAGAGTGCTCTTTTCTCAAAAGCAGAGTGGTTTCTTGTAAGGCGAGCTAGTGTTTGTTTCCCAGTCAGAAATGGAGTTGAATCACATGCAGTTTCTTGTCCTACGAGCAAGACTTCTTTTCCGTTTAGAAGAGTCACTATTGTGCTCCCATTGCCGTACACAGTGCAAATAGCACTTGCGTCTGTTCCCAGCAAGTACAGTGTATTGGACTGAAGAGAAGCTACTGTTCTTGTCAATTTCCTAAGCAGAGTTGAAGTAGATATGGCCCGTGTGTGTAAAAAGAACAGTTCTTTTGTTCTGAGCAAGCTCACTGTTCTGGCCCTATAGGAGAAAGAGTAGTGTAGAAGAGTGCTCTTTTCTCAAAAGCAGAGTGTGTTTCTTGTAAGGCGAGCTAGTGTTTGTTTCCCTGTCAAACTGGAGTTGATTCACATGCACTTTCTGGTCCTACGAACAAGACTAGTTTTCTGGTAAGAAGAGTCACTAATGCGATCCATTTGCCCTACATTGCAAATAGCACTCGCGTCTGTTCCCAGTACGTACAGTGTATTGGACTGAAGAGAAGCTCCTGTTCTTGTCAGTTTCCTAAGCAGAGTTGAAGTAGATAAAGCCCGTGTGTGTAGGAAGAACAGTTCTTTTGTTCTGAGCAAGCTCACTGTTCTGGCCCTATAGGAAACCCAGTAGAGTAGAAGAGTGCTTTTTCTCAAAAGCAGAGTGTGTTTCTTGTAAGGCGAGCTAGTGTTTGTTTCCCTGTCAGAAATGGATTTGAATCACATGCAGTTTCTGGTCCTACGAGCAAGAGTTGTTTTCTGGTAAGTAGAGTCACTATTGCGATCCATTTGCCACACAGTGCAAATAGCACTCGCGTCTGTTGCCAGCAATACAGTGTATTGGACTGAAGAGAAGCTCCTGTTCTTGTCAGTTTCCTAAGCAGAGTTGAAGTAGGTATGGCCCGTGTGTGTAGTAAGCACAGTTCTTTTGTTCTGACAAGCTCACTGTTCTGGCCTTATAGGAAACACAGTAGAGTAGAAGAGTGCTCTTTTCTCAATAGCAGAGTGTGTTTCTTTGAAGGCGAGCTAGTGTTTGTTTCCCAGTCAGAAATGGACTTGAATCACATGCAGTTTCTTGTCCTACGAGCAAGAGTTGTTTTCTGGTAAGAAGAGTCACTCTTGCGATCCCATTTCCATACAGAGTGCAAGTAGCACTCGCATCTGTTTCCAGCAAGTACAGTGTATTGGACTGAAGAGAAGCTCCTGTTCCTGTCAGTTTCCTAAGCAGAGTTGAAGTAGATATGGCCCGAGTATGTAGGAAGAACAGTTCTTTTGTTCTGAGCAAGCTCACTGTTCTGGCCCTATAGGAAACCCAGTAGAGTAGAAGAGTGCTCTTTACCCAATAGCAGAGTGTGTTTCTTGTAAGGCCAGCTAGTGTTTGTTTCCCAGTCAGAAATGGATTTGAATCACATGCAGTTTCTGGTCCTACGAGCAAGAGCTGTTTTCTGGTAAGTAGAGTCACTATTGCGATCCATTTGCCACACAGTGCAAATAGCACTCGCGTCTGTTGCCAGCAATACAGTGTATTGGACTGAAGAGAAGCTCCTGTTCTTGTCAGTATCCTAAGCAGATTTGAAGTAGGTATGGCCCGTGTGTGTATAAGCACAGTTCTTTTGTTCTGAGCAAGCTCACTGTTCTGGCCTTATAGGAAAAACAGTAGAGTAGAAGAGTGCTCTTTTCTCAATAGTAGAGTGTGTTTCTTTGAAGGCGAGCTAGTGTTTGTTTCCCAGTCAGAAATGGACTTGAATCACATGCAGTTTCTTGTCCTACGAGCAAGAGTTGTTTTCTGGTAAGAAGAGTCACTCTTGCGATCCCATTGCCATACAGAGTGCAAGTAGCACTCGCATCTGTTTCCAGCAAGTACAGTGTATTGGACTGAAGAGAAGCTCCTGTTCTTGTCAGTTTCCTAAGCAGAGTTGAAGTAGATATGGCCCGAGTGTGTAGGAAGAACAGTTCTTTTGTTCTCAGCAAGCTCACTGTTCTGGCCCTTTAGGAAACACAGTAGAGTAGAAGAGTGCTCTTTTCTCAAAAGCAGAGTGTGTTTCTTGTAAGGCGAGCTAGTGTTTGTTACCCATTCAGAAATGGAGTTGAATCACAAGCACTTTCTGGTCCTACGAACAAGACTAGTTTTCTGGTAAGAAGAGTCACTAATGCGATCCATTTGCCACACATTGCAAATAGCACTCGCGTCTGTTCCCAGCAAGTACGGTGTATTGGACTGAAGAGAAGCTCCTGTTCTTGTCAGTTTCCTAAGCAGAGTTGAAGTAGATATGGCCCGTGTGTGTAGGAAGCACAGTTCTTTTGTTCTGAGGAATCTCACTGTTCTGGCCCTATAGGAAACACAGTAGAGTAGAAGAGTGCTCTTTTCTCAAAAGCAGAGTGTGTTTCTTGTAAGGCGAGCTAGTGTTTGTTTCCCAGTCAGAAATGGAGGTGAATCACATGCAGTTTCTGGTCCTACGAGCAAGAGTTGTTTTCTGGTAAGTAGAGTCACTATTGCGATCCAAAAATCTCAAAAGCAGAGTGTGTTTCTTGTAAGGCGAGCTAGTGTTTGTTTCCCTGTCAAACTGGAGTTGATTCACATGCACTTTCTGGTCCTACGAACAAGACTAGTTTTCTGGAAAGAAGAGTCACTAATGCGATCCATTTGCCCTACATTGCAAATAGCACTCGCGTCTGTTCCCAGTACGTACAGTGTATTGGACTGAAGAGAATCTCCTGTTCTTGTCAGTTTCCTAAGCAGAGTGGATGTAGATATGACCCTTGTGTGTAGGAAGCTAGTTCTTTTATGCTGAGCAAGCTCACTCTTCTGGCCCTATAGGAAACACAGTAGAGTAGAAGAGTGCTCTTTACCCAATAGCAGAGTGTGTTTCTTGTAAGGCCAGCTAGTGTTTGTTTCCCAGTCAGAAATGGATTTGAATCACATGCAGTTTCTGGTCCTACGAGCAAGACTTGTTTTCTGGTAAGAAGAGTCACTAATGCGATCCATTTGCCACACAGTGCAAATAGCACTCGCGTCTGTTGCCAACAAGTACAGTGTATTGGACTGAAGAAAAGCTACTGTTCTTGTCAGTTTCCTAATCATAATTGAAGTAGATATGGCCCGTGTGTGTAGGAAGCACAGTTCTTTTGTTCTCAGCAAGCTCACTGTTCTGGTCCTATAGGAAACACAATAGAGTAGAAGAGTG